>NC_088216.1:58301924-58599424 GCF_036934945.1 Oncorhynchus masou masou | reverse complement strand
ACCTTCACACACTCTGCAGCCAGTTTAGGGTTTCCCTAGCCTGGTCCCAGATATGTTTGTGTGGTCTTGCTAATATTGTTTGGAGTGACATGACTATAGGAGTTGGCAAGACAGCACAAACAGATTGGGACCAGGCTAATGTTCCCCACCCTAGATTTGCATATACAGTACCATGGCTCAGAGTATTGTGGAGTAGTCCTATGTTTTCATTTGAAGATGTTAAGTCCCCTATATTTTGAGACTTTGAGCGGTTCGGGACATGTTCCAACTGATTTTGGGGTACAAAGCGTTCTGTGAATGTCGTAGGGTCCCGTGCCATATATTGTCAGAAAGCCCCATCTGTCTACTCTGCGCTACCACTCTCTCAACGGAGCTGACTTGAAGTGTCAGGTATCAGACCCCACATTTGAATGGGGAGTGACATGTCACATTCTCTGGCCTATACAGACAAAGAATGGATTCGCTCTGCTTATGAGTGACAGAGTCCAGCCTGGGAGGCGGCATATGAACAGTAACAGTCTAGCGTACCCAACAATTGTGGTTCATGTCACTGTGATAATCTCAACCGGATTTAGAGATCTCAACATGAAAAAATACTAAATAATTTCATAATCATTTTTTATATTTTCATAATATTTGTACTATGTAATTGAGCTTGTGTCCTCACAAGTGAGTATATCTCAGCAATTTATAACCATTTTTTTACCGAAAGGTGAGATCCAGACCTTTCTATAACTATGCAACATTACCAGTTATTGTTTATGGCCATCTCCTGAAAAAGAATTATGTTTGGGTATGTTTATCTACTAGCTCCCAGGTCAGTCTTCATTAGAAGTTGCGTGGGCGTGTCTTCATCTCCACACTCTTAAAGGAGTAGCGCTCTCCGCTGTGAATGTCTGTCAGGATGTACCAGGTGCCCCAGTATATGCCATTAGTCAGCCCACTGTAGCGCCCGCGGTAGAAGAGTCCATTCAGGTTAGACGCCAGGCAGGCGTCGAACCACCAGCCTGCACCATAGTACTCCGCACAGTTCCCTGACGTGTAGCGATCGTGGTCACGGTCGTTGGTGCTGAACGCTCGGCCGTCGTGGTTGTAGCGTTTGCTGTAGCTCAGGGCATTGCCCGCGTCACCAGAGTACTCCCGTGCTGTCAGACGGTACCTGGGAGAAGGACAGACAGCATTAACACCATGTACTACTATGTTAAAGAGATATGTTCACGCCAAAATCTAAGTTTGTCAGATGTTTTCAGACCTCAAAAGTGGTCTAATGTGAAAACGAGTCCACGTCCTACTCCACCTGTTGTGTAGATCCAGCTACATGCCTTAATCCCAAATGAATGGGAAAGATTGTCCCCGTCTGATTTCAGGCCGTCCCTACCTTCCCATTCAGATGCCGTGGGACCTGAACTGATCTCGACAATATACCACTTTTGTTGTCATTTGTCAAATACTTTCAAACTTGAATTTTGAGGCAAATAATCTCTTTAATTTGTGTGTATCCTTGTTTGCTCATCGGTGTATGTGTGTGTTTGTGTGTTTCCATTACCTCTGTGCCTCTGCTGCCACTCTGAAAGTGTTGTAGGTGGCTTGGCGTTTCTGCTGGTGCCAGTCCTCCAGTTGTATACGCAGCAGGTGTTGACCAGTGTTGGTTAGCGCATGCAGCGCTGCGTTCCCCAGCCAGTATTCTCCCTGTGGGGAACCAAAACCCTCGCGGTACTCCTGCCACGTCCGGTTGAAGTCCACTGAGCCATCTCGCCGACGCTGGAACACTGTCCACCCCCCGCCTGCTGTCTCCATGTCACACTCTGCCTAGGGCAGGAGGGTGCAAAGGTCACAACTCCTGGACATCAGACATCGGTCACATTTACATCAGAGAATAATGATGAAGTTTGCCTGACCCTTGCTAATAGCAAAGGGAGTAAAGGGGGTGAGGAGTGAGAGATGTAACGCATTGAGAGTTTCTACTCTAATCTGTAAACTCCATACTATATTTTACACTCTTTATCTCTCTGTATGTTCCCCTCCAAGCTCTACAGATGGGACATAACACATATACAGTATACAGGTTGTTTGCATTCAGTGTGTGTAAGTATTAGGAGGTACCTCCATTGCAGGTCTGCGTGGGTCAGGCTGGATGGTGTAGATTCCGTTCTCTTTGATCCCCAAACGATAGATCTCAGCACAGTCCTGAGGATGCAGCCTCGCTGAGGGGACCGCTGCAACACACACTCGCGCTCTTACAGCTGTATATTCTGTACGCACACGCACACACACACACACACACGCATACAGAGTACACACACACAGGGTACACAAACAGTACACACACACAGAGTACACACACAGAGTAAACACAGAGTAAACACACAGAATACACACACAGTACACACTGAGTACACACACACAGAGAGCACACACACAGAGTACACACACACACACACACACACACACAGTGAGTACACACACCACTCTCACCTGTTGGAGGGTGTTGTGTGATGCTCCTCAACAGTAGTATCAGGTCTTTCTCTCCCTCTCTCCCAACCGCTGCCCCCTCTAAACACATCGACAAAGAAGAAGTTGTGTGTGAGATCGAGGACTCATCCTTCTGATCTGCTGTAGAAGTTATATGGTGGTTGTGAGATACCAGTGTCTGCCTTACTCATACCACACAGAACCTTGCATTCCTGTGCACTCACCTCTGACCGACACAGAGCAGGCCTTACTAAGGCTCTGTTTAGTTTGTGTGTGTGTGTGTGTGTGTGTGTGTGTGTGTGTGTGTGTGTGTGTGTGTGTGTGTGTGTGTGTGTGTGTGTGTGTGTGTGTGTGTGTGTGTGTGTGTGTGTGTCTGTGTCTGTGTCTGTGGCTGTGTCTGTGTCTGTGTCTGTGTGTAGGGTTTGTGTGGTCCTCTTAAGAGATAGGAGAGACACCATCATTGTGTGCAGGTGTGAGTGTTTGTTGGGACAGAGCTCAAGAGAATGAACAGGAGGACACAGAAAGAGAGAAGATCAGTGTGTGTTTTTGTTCATTTGAATCAGTAATGCCCAGAGCACGCAGGACCCCCCACCGTCGAACGATGAACTGAAAACTCAAAAGTCATGAGTCTACAAGCCTCTCGTTCAAACATCGTTCACCATAAGGGGCTTATTGGAGCCATTGTTTGTGACTGAGACTTTCAGACATGTGCTTAAAACAATGTACATTTGTTGATTGCTAGGCATACAAATAAGATTATTTGTTGATACATTTGAAATGAGGTCTGATAGCAGAGCCGCAACCGGACTACAATGTAAACAACTCTTGGTGAAATGCCTTGCTTGACTGCAGTGAGGGTGATAAACACAATGACGTTAGAACTGCAACAGCCCAAACATATTCTTCTTCTCTATTCTCAGGATCTATTTTCCTGCCCGCATATTGTCATGCCTGCTCCCGCTCTCCCTCCCTGGTGCTCGAGGGCGCCAGGCTGCCCAGCACTACACACTCCTACCAACATAATTACACACGTCTGCTTCCCTTGTCACACGCATCAGCGATTCATTGGACTCACCTGGACTCAATCATCTGTGTTATTACCTCCCCTATATCTGTCTGTTCCCCAGCTCTCTTCCCCGCTTCAGCATTAATTGTCGTATGTCGTTGTACTACCCTGTTCTGACGCTAGTCCTGTCCTGATCCATGTCTGTGCTATATTAAATGTTCTCTCTCTCCGTACCTGCTTCTCTACTCCAGTGTCGGTTCTTACACATATGACAGACAGTTGTCGGTCAGAGCACATCTCTGGAGCCGCCATAAAGAATGATAGAGGTCTCTAGTGGCCAAAATGTAATTTAGCATGTTCAGCGCCATTGAAGGCTTCCACCATGCTTCTGCCATTTTAAAGTAGTCAAAGTAGTATACTTGGTGGGCATTCCTTTGGGTTGTAGCCTCACTGGCGCTGCCCATGTTGTTACAGACGCTATCTCAATGGGAGCCGCTGAGCCGGAGTAGTGTGTATTAATCCTGCTGTAGTAGGACTCATTGCAGCCAGCAGGTCAAACAAAGACAAAAATGTATGAGTCACTCAGATAAACTAATCATGACTCTCGAGTCAGTAAAAAGAGTTGTTCAAAAAGAATTAATCGTTCACAAAACTGCACATCACTAGTGTGTGTGTGTTTGCCATGCTCCTCACCCAGTCGCCTGGCCATAGCCCTGAGGGCCTGACTGTGACAGTGTAGGTCACACTCTGTCAGTACTGCAGCCATCAGAGCCAGAATGGCCCCCAGCGTGTCCCCTCCCTGGCCTACACGGCCCCTGGGGACCCCTGGCTCCTGGAGGGAATTCATACAGCGCTGCAACTGGACCAGACGCTCCGACACATCCCTGGACTGCAGAGACAACACTTCAGCATTACAGTCATAACATATGCATGTTATACACACCAGGATTGATAGACACATACAGCAGCATTCACATCACACACATACACAATAGGCACACTGCTCTCTCTCCCTCTCTCTCACACAAACACACACACACACAAGCACGCACCATCATTGACAGTCATATCACACACACACAAACCGACACTAAGGCATGCAAAGTAGATCACTGCCACAGACTCAATCACTCAGGTACACTTCCATCACTCCTAGCCATGTCAGTGGAACACCTGTCATTGCATGGGCTCAGCAGAGCCATATGATGAGGACATTTATAAACCCAGGCCTAATTTGACTCCCTCTTTGATTGTTATCCCTGGAAAGCGTCTGTCATGTGGTGCCCCTAATCCCGACAGTAGGGACCTGTTGCCCCCTCTCCATATACCATAACACTATTGCCAAAGGCACCAGTCACTATCTATATCACTATGCTACAGAGTTGGGCTCGATTCTATTTCAATTAGCTGAGTTATGTTATGTCCATAGTCACTTTTTCAACAGCTTAAACTTTACCCCCTGTCAAACCAGAGGCACATGGCGTGTCAGACTGAGAGACTCTAACCCGGCAGTATCTAATCACCCCTACAGAACAAACATTGTCCAGGCCTTCCTCTGTGCCACCCAGCTCAGAATGATCATTGTTTGGCGTGTACAATACCGGAGTCAGTTATATCAATACCTCACTCATTCTACTGGGAAAAGCACAGGAAATGACTTCAGATTGACCTGGTGTGTGATGTCACTCACCTCGGGCTGAACCTGTCGAGCTTCATGTCTGTGTTCCACCCTCAGAGGTGGGTCAGAGGCAGCCAGGGGGGCGACCGCCACCCTGCAGCCTGCCATCCCAGGGCGTCCCTCACATCCCCCTGACCCTGTCCTCGCAGGTGGAGCGGCCACCAGACTGTCCTTGCAGTGGGGACAGGCTGGAGGTGCATCCGGGGGGGACAACATGGCCCCTACACACAGGGACAGCAGGGGGAGCACGCCGAGAGAGCCTAATGGAAACATGGGAAGAATCCTAAAAGAATGTGAAAAGCTGCAGAATTCGGGGCAGAATCCAGTCTCTCAGACACTACACCTCTGTGTTTTTCCGTTTACTGTCCCCCTGACACTGGTTTTCACCTTACAGCTGTTCTGCCTTGCCAGCCTCTTGGACTTGGGTGCCGACAAGTCTTTAGTGACGCTCTTCTTTTGAGTATTCTTTTGGTCTTCTTGATGGGTTTCTGCTCCGCTTGATGCTTTGTTTGAAGCCTTTGATGGTGTTCCTCCACACTTTTCCCATAACCTTCTTCTATTTCTGTGTTACCTTCAACTTCTTCTTCTCTGTCTGTCTTTCTATCTGCATGCCTCTTTCATCCTCTCCACTTCTCTCTTCCCTATTTCTCTCCCCCTCTCTCTCTCTCTCTCTCTCTCTCACTCTCTCTCTCCCTGTCTCTGTTAGTGAGGTTCCTTTGACTCAGATTCCTAGATAACTGCGGCTCTCTTTGCTGTCTGACATGCACTAATGCACCCACCCCCTGATTCACACACACGCACGCATGGACACACGCCTTCACACAATCTATCCATCTCTTTGACCCATACCCTCTCTCTCTCTTTTTTTTTTCTCTCTCTCTCTCTCTCTCTCTCTCTCTCTCACACACACACACACACACACACGCACGCACACACACACACACACACACACACACACGCACGCACACACACACACACACACACACGCACGCACACGCACGCACGCACGCACGCACGCACGCACGCACACACACACACACACACACACACACACACACACACACACACACACACACACACACACACACACACACACACACACACACACACACACACACACACACACACACACACACACACACACACACATAGTTCATGGACACATGCCCCAGTGCAAGGAAAGAGAGAGAGAAGAAGAGAGTGAGAAAATGAGAGAAGGAGGGGAGGGGGAGGAACATGTGACTTGAGCATGAGAGGAGAGTAAAGAAAGGGAAAGTGATTGAACTCTAGAACAAGCTCAATCACTTTCCCTTTCTTTACTCTCCTCTCATGCTCAAGTCACATGTTCCTCCCCCTCCTTCTCCTCTTTTCTCACTCTCTTCTTCTGCCTCTCTCTTTCTCTCACTCTATTCCTCTTTTGCTTTCCCTCTGACTGTCAGTGCCCACCTCTAACTCTCTCCTGTCAGTGTGTGTCTGTGTGACAAAATGTGTATATTTGTGATGCTTTTTCCTCCAAGAAGACAAATATTTTCAAACACTACCCTCTCTTGTATACCCCCACATTTCCCCCCACCCAATCCCTTTGGTTTATTGGCGTATGTGTTTATCAACTGCGTTCCTACCAGGTCATAAAGACTAGACAGACACTCAAAAGGGGAGAACAGTCAGGAATTCCTCCATAAACACTAGGGTAATCCATACTCATTAGGATGTGCCAAACGGACACACTCTAACAGAATGCCAAAGACTCTTCCAGTGGACTGGCCACCATTCCCCTTTGGCCTTTGCCCTTTCACTGTCAGACAATTGGCACACTTCAGCCACATCCATATTCCAGTATGTGTTGTCAGTCAGTAATGGTGAACATTCCATTAGTCCTGTACCAGCGTCCCTTCTTTGAATGTACAGACAATAATGGAGGACTGAATGGCTTCAGGCAGCCCTGGATCTCAGGAAATATCAGGGTGATATCAAACACAACAGCACTTTGATGATGAAGTATAGAGCAGCTATATATTTTACACATGAGATTCATTATACAAATAATTTAGTTACAGACAGAGACAACAGAGAATAGATAGCTCCTCAACATCTGTGGTGATGAAGATAACTGATGTTCATCTCAAAATAGTAATGATGACTAATCCAGTTGCCTCAATAGGCCTACAAGATAATCCGTAAGGGAGATTGTTTTTGGCCTGCTCAATAACGCCATCTCATCATGACCAGTTCGCAAGTAATTAGAGCCTCTGTCAGAAATGAACGAAGACTGCCCTCTAGTGGTTTACTTCCCATAATATCTGTCGTCATCAAATAAATGGAATAATTTGCCAGATATTAGGATATGGCCTATTTATTTATTTTTTATTTCACCTTTATTTAACCAGGTAGGCAAGTTGAGAACAAGTTCTCATTTACAATTGCAACCTGGCCAAGATAAAGCAAAGCAGTTCGACACATACAACGACACAGAGTTACACATGGAGTAAAACAAACATACAGTCAATAATACAGTATAAACAAGTCTATATACGATGTGAGCAAATGAGGTGAGATAAGGGAGGTAAAGGCAAAAAAAGGCCAGGGTGGCGAAGTAAATACAATATAGCAAGTAAAACACTGGAATGGTAGATTTGCAATGGAAGAATGTGCAAAGTAGAAATAAAAATAGTGGGGTGCAAAGGAGCAAAATAAAAAAATAAAACAATAAAATATATAGAGATCTATAGAGATAGACTACAGTTGGCAAATGTGTGGTATGTTTAGAGCCAGTCTGCTTTTGCGTAACATCAAACACGTGGTCAATGTGTTTTGGAGAATAGACAGTCATGCCAGGTATGCTGTTTTTTTTCTAAAATAAAATGTTTTTTCCCTAAACTTATTTTTGGCTGTTATCTGCTTATCTCCTACTGCTCATGGTGCTGTTTATACTGGAATGTTATATCAGATGAAATGTGGTATTGTAATTTGGAGAACTTCCAAAAATGGATTAATTTGCATCTGGACAGTCGTGGAGTAAACATGTCATCATTGCGTCTGTCTTTGTCTATATTTGGTACAGTCAAAGCCAAGGTATTTGGAACCTTGCTAAAGATGCACCCCTGATGCAGTTATTAAAGTGGGCGTGGTGTATCCTGTTTGTGCGTGAAACGTTTTAGAGCAATGACGCAATAGTTGTTTTGGAGGAAGTGAAAGAGGGGAGGAAAAAAATCAGTCTAGGAAAGAACCAAGCCAACAAGGTACAAGCCAACAAAATCGGAACTGAAACTATAGCTAGATATTTGTATTTAAATGACTGTGGAGAGAGTCTGAAAATACTCATCGGGAAGCTGGATATCAGAGTGATAAGCAACGGCCACCAAGTCTGAACATTAACATTTTATCTGGCTAGCTTGCTAGCTATTTTGCCTGAGACATTTATTCAAATCCAGTAAGAATAGGCTGTCCTGAGACAGCAAGTCGGAAAACAGCGTTCTGGTGTGTTGGAAGTTGAAGGTAAGTTATGATATAACATTAGCTAGCTATGACAGCAACGTATGAGGGTCGTTATTTCTTACGAAGCGTTTGTTTACCGACGCGACAGGGGGAATGTGAGAAATGTTTGACAGTCAGTGGGGCGGCTTCTCTTGTAGACTCATTTAGCAATAGGTCGGGGACGTTCGCGGTGTACAAGTCGAACCATGGCGTCGTGTCCGGCAACAACCGAGTTGCAAATGTATGATGTTCTGTACCTTACGGGTAATTATATCGGACGTTGTTTTAAGAGAAAGAGGGGATGGGCCAAAGAGACGGATAGATTGTGTGCGGACGTGTGTCCGTCCTTGCATGTATGTGAATCAGGTGGTGGGGGCATTAGTGCATGTCAGACAGCAAAAAGAGCCACCCTTATTTTAGTATTCTGAGTAAAAGGAAACTGATTTACGGAGTGTGTGTGTCGTATTGTTTGTTAGATATGTTGCACTTGGTATGTCGTATGCAAATGAGGCGATTTTAAAACAAATTTCTTTTCTGCAGCTGCCTGAGTTTGGGAAAATCTTTTGCCCGTGTGTTCCGACTTCTAGAATATAGTGTCATGGGTTGCAGATTAGAAGGCGATGACTGGGGTTGTTACAAGAAACATGTTGGTTATTTTCAGTTGGAGTGTTGGATCTACAATAGTTCCATTACAATCTAGGCATATATGACTGCTTCTACACAGGCAGACAATTCTGATCGTTTTTCACTAATTGGTCCTTTGACCAATCAGATCATCTCTGAAAAATATTTGATGTGAAAAGGTCTGATGTGATTGGTCAAAAGACCAATTAGTGGGAAAAGATCAGAATTGGCAGCCTGAGTGAACACAGCCATACCACAGATAAAACAAGCAGCCAGCTGTTTCACCATATGTTTAAATCTGGAGCATCCAGTTAGAATTTCCACTCCTTACCAGCATGGTGAGGAGAGGAAACCCAGTGGCCGGCAGTAGGAGGGTATAGAGCGAGATGGAACTGGGCCGACATTTTGGGGTAGGGACATCCCAAGATGTATCTGCTAGCAGATACTCATAGACTTCCAGTCATTGCGCTAATGCTTTTTAGCATTGGCTCGTGAAACTACCTCTAACTTCCTTCATACTGGACACCAATACATAAAAATGGTATCCAGGAGTTCATCTGACTCTGGGGAAGTACATAAAAAGGCAATCATCCTAAAGTATCCATTTAACCTTACCACAGAGTTGAACATTCTTAGCACAGCATTTGCTTTATATTTGGGCAGCGCATCCATTGTTTGTCCTGACACCCAACACACTACCATGACTCTTCACATAACAGTATAAGGCCAGTGTGCATTTTTGTCACTTTATTGAGCTGTCAAGCTTCTATCTACTCAGCACTCACAGTAGAAGCGGTAAGTTAGTTCACTCTTCTCTCTGACTGGTGTCGTTGCTTTGGACGATGGTGTCCAGTCTTGCTGTAGCATGCTAAGAAAAGATAGGCTAATAGCCATGTAAATGGAGCTCTCTTCTGGACCAATAATGAACTGCATTCCCCCCCCCCCCCCGAGCGTTTTCTCTTCATTTCAACAGTCCTTTTCGGTGGATTAAATGCAGATACAAATACATTCGTAAAAGGCTAATATCAGCCAATAATATCAGTCAACTGATAAGTCGGTCAGCCTCTATTAAGCTAACTGTTGGCCTGGCTGCTACACTGTTGTTTCCCATGATAAATACACTGAATTTGAATGGGTCACTCATGTCGTTGTTTCAGTATAGCATTGGGTAGCTTTTTTATGATGATAGGACTAGGCTGGGCTGACATGGTTCGCTCCAATGACACTGCACCAGGTCTGTGCCTTCTCTATGGCTCCATTGAGAGAGTATGCCCTCAGAAGTTGGGAGTATGGCAGTAGTATTGAAGTGTAATTGCAATCACTTATTAAAACTGCAGTCTGGGAATGGACACCCTGCAAGTGATTGGGAAAGAGTAGAGTTTTATGGTTGGGTCATTCTCTAGCCTCTGTAACAGGAAACATGATCTCGTCCTCAGACTCACTTCCTGTGTGTGTTAAGAGAGCGAATTAATGATGTCTTACTCGTGACTTGGCCAGTAGCTTCGGGAACTTATGACTGGAATGAATGGAGCTCAAGTCTGATTGGCTCATTGGAATAGCCCTGACTCTACACACAGATTGCTAAATCACACACATTATAGCATTGTCTTACACTCATTGTGCAGAGCTATGGATTACAACCCCAACGATCAGTTTGAAACTATTGGAATATAAGATATCTCGATAAAAATCAAGTCAATATACTTGCAATAACGACTTGGTTTTACGTAGGGCAGTGGTGTCAAACAAATTTTGCCCTGGGGCACCACATTCGTTCCTCATTATGGTACGTATCCCAGGAGTATCATACTGAAGATGTGCTTTTTCACTAACCTTTAGGGATTTAAAAGGAAACTCCCTCTAGACCTACACCAATTAAAGGCTTTTAAATTGGTAGGGAGTAGTGGATGAGTACACACGAAGGGGAGATTATTGGGACACAACCCTGATTTTTGTGTGTGTGGTCTTTCCTCAGACACGACAGAATGACATCCAGGAAGAAAGTGCTCCTGAAAGTCATCATCCTGGGGGATTCTGGGTAAGCCACTGAGTATTGGTGTTCTCTTTCTGTTTGACCACAGTGTTTAGTCTTCTAGTTTGATCAGAGAATGCAGTTTGGGTGTGCCAGATTCATTAGAACTACAGCTTACTAGTCTTCCTGTCCAACCAGACTGCTGTTGGTTGGTTGTCCCACACATCTACAGTGCCTTCAGAAAGTATTCACACTAGGGTTCGCCGGTATCCAGATTTTCATATCGTCATGCCGTCCTTTCATCCCGGGTAGAAGGTATTACTACTTTAGTACACAAGGGGTCACCAAAAGAAAACATTGGGTGTTTTTATTACCAGAATGCTAACAAAATTAGCACAAGTAATATTGCATTTCCTTGGAGGCTGTTAGCTAAACATGTTAGCTAAAAATAAACAAATTGCAAAGACAGGCAATCCAGCTCAGTTATGCATATTTAGGTAGGAGCTACTGAATGTACTTTTTGGTGAGTTTGGACCTTTACAAGTGAATGTGAACGAGAGAAATTGTACAAATGAACAAAGTTTTGACGCATGCCTGTCTGAGGAAGAACAGTACTGACTCTGGAGCAGCATGTGTACAACGCTGTGTCTGTGCAGTCTGGAGCCGCAAGGGCAATGGGCCTGCTTGCTCTGCTCGGAGGAGAATACGGGCCTAGAATGTAGAGGAGAAAAAATTAAAGGAAATCAAGATGGTGGCAGCTGTACAAATAACTCATCCAAATGGCTTTAACTTGTCAAACACGGCAGACAGTGACAACACGGTGCCCATTCACCTTATTAATTCAGTCACTTACTTGGATAACTAGCAAGTTAAAATTAGGGGTCGCTTTAAATGCAGAATTGTGCGTTTTCACACAGGATATAAAAAAAGAGCATAATATCTTGCTGCATTCTATAAACACAGATGTAAAATGCTTCTTAATGTTATTTCTTCTTCTCTCAGACCAATTTTTGCGCTCTGGCTGATGTTTAGCTACTTTTCTCAGCTCCAGTATAGTTGCACGTGCCTGATTACTCTGTTGAAGCAAAAAAAACACCGACTTTCAATATAAAATGAGACTCCTGTCAATACACAGCTGGACATACCTGCTCCTCCCGCTGTCTCCTGTTGTGCTATTTCCAACTGTTCTGGGAAACTATGGTGAGCTTCATAATGTGACCGGGGAAATGAAGAACGTAATCCGCTTTATCTCCTAACGGATTGCACAAGTTGACTGCAGATATTTACTTAAATAGCTACAAATATTAAAATGTATTGAAAAACGTCAAAGCAATAGTTACAATGGTATTGAAAAAACCATCCCGTGGCTATTTCCAAATGCCCCGGTATACCGCCCAAGCTTAATTCACACCCCATAACTTTTTCCACATTTTGTTGCGTTACAAAGTGAGATTAAAATGGATTGAATTGTTATTTGTTTTGTCCTCCATCTTCATTAAATACGTATTCAACCCCCTGAGTTTTAGAATCACCTTTGGCAGCGATAACAGCTGTGAGTCTTTCTGGGTAAGTCCCTAAGAGCTGTCCACACCTGGATTGTGCAGCATTTGCCCATTTATTCTTATCAAGATTGTTGTTGATCATTGCTAGACAAGCATTTTCAGGTCTTGCCATGGATTTTCAAGCATATTTACGTCATAACTGAAACTCTACCAATTAGGAACAATCACTGTCTTCTTGGTAAGCAACTCCAGTGTAGATGTGGCCTTGTGTTTTTAGGCTATTGTCCTGCTGAAAGATGAATTTGTCTCCCAGTGTCTGTTGGAATGCAGACAACCAGGTTCTTATCAAGGATTTTGCCTGTGCTTTTAGCTCCATCCTGTTTTATTTCTCTATCCTGAACTCCCCAGTCCTTAATGATTACAAGCATACCCATAACATGATGCAGCCACCACTATGCTTGAAAATATAGACAGTGGTACTTGGTAATGTGTTGTATTAGATTTGCCCCAAATGGACATATGGTTAATTGCTTTGCCACATTTTTTTACAGTATTACTCTAGTGCCTTGTTGCAAACAGGATGCCTGTTTTGGAATATCTGTACAGGCAACCTTTTCAATTAGGTTAGTATTGTGGGGTAACTACAACATGGTTCATCCATCCTCAGTTTTCTATCACAGTCATTAAACTCTGTAACTGTTTTAAAGTCACTATCGGCCTCATGGTGAAATCCTTGAGCGGTTTCCTTCCTCTCTGGCAACTGCGTTAGGAAGGACGCCTGTATCTTTGTAGTGACTGGATATATATATATATCTCACCTTTATTTAACCTGGTAGGCAAGTTGAGAACAAGTTCTCATTTACAATTGCGACCTGGCCAAGATAAAGCAAAGCAGTTCTACACATGGAGTAAAACAAACACAGTCAATAATACAGTAGAAAAATAAGTCTATATACAATGTGAGCAGGTGAGGTGAGATAAGGGAGGTAAAGGCAACAAAAAAAAGGCCATGGTGGCGAAGTAAATACAATATAGCAAGTAAAACACTGGAATGGTAGATTTGCAATGGAAGAATGTACAAAGTAGAAATAAAAATAATGGGGTGCAAAAGAGCAAAATAAATACAATTAAATACAGTAGGGAAAGAGGTAGTTGTTTGGGCTAGAATATAGGTGGGCTATGTACAGGTGCAGTAATCTGTGAGCTGCTCTGACAGTTGGTGCTTAAAGCTAGTGAGGGAGATAAGTGTTTCAGAGAATTTTGTAGTTCGTTCCAGTCATTGGCAGCAGAGAACTGGAAGGAGAGCCGGCCAAAGAAAGAATTGGTTTTGGGGGTGACTGGAGAGATATACCTGCTGGAGCGTGTGCTACAGGTGGGAGATGCTATGGTGACCAGCGAGCTGAGATAAGGGGGGACTTTACCTAGCAGGGTCTTGTAGATGACATGGAGCCAGTGGGTTTGGCGACGAGTATGACGCGAGGGCCAGCCAACGAGAGCGTACAGGTCGCAATGGTGGGTAGTATATGGGGCTTTGGTGACAAAACGGATTGCACTGTGATAGACTGCATCCAATTTGTTGAGTAGGGTATTGGAGGCTATTTTGTAAATGACATCGCCAAAGTCGAGGATTGGTAGGATGGTCAGTTTTACAAGGGTATGTTTGGCAGCATGAGTGAAGGATGCTTTGTTGCGAAATAGGAAGCCAATTCTAGATTTAATTTTGGATTGGAGATGTTTGATGTGAGTCTGGAAGGAGAGTTTACAGTCTAACCAGACACCTAGGTATTTGTAGTTGTCCACATATTCTAAGTCGGAGCCTTCCAGAGTAGTGATGTTGGACCGGCGGGCAGGTGCAGGCAGCGATTGGTTGAAGAGCATGCATTTAGTTTTACTTGTATTCAAGAGCAATTGGAGGCCACGGAAGGAGAGTAGTTGTATGGCATTGAAGCTTGCCTGGAGGGTTGTTAACACAGTGTCCAAAGAAGTGCCAGAAGTATACAGAATGGTGTCGTCTGCGTAGAGGTGGATCATCGACTCACCAGCAGCAAGAGCGACATCATTGATGTATACAGAGAAGAGTCGGTCCAAGAATTTAACCTTGTGGCACCCCCATAGACTGCCAGAGGCCCGGACAACAGACCCTCCGTTTTGACACACAGAACTCTATCAGAGAAGTAGTTGGTGAATCAGGCGAGGCAATCATTTGAGAAACCAAGGCTGTCGAGTCTGCAGATGAGGATGTGGTGATTGACAGAGTCGAAAGCCTTGGCCAGGTCAATGAATACGGCTGCACAGTATTGTTTCTTATCGATGGCGGTTAAGATATTGTTTAGGACCTTGAGCGTGGCTGAGGTGCACCCATGACCAGCTCTGAAACCAGATTGCATAGCGGAGAAGGTATGGTGGGATTCGAAATGGTCGGTAATTTGTTTGTTGACTTGGCTTTTCGAAGACATTTAGAAAGGCAGGGTAGGATAGATATAGGTCTGTAGCAGTTTGGGTCAAGAGTGCCCCCCCCCCTTTTGAAGAGGGGGATGACCGCAGCTGCTTTCCAATCTTTGGGAATCTCAGATGACACGAGAGGTTGAATAGGCTAGTCATAGGGATTGATACACCATTGAATTGATACACCATCCAAATTGTAATTAATAACTCCACCATGCTCAAAGAGATATTCAGTGTCTGCTTATATTTTTTAATCTACCAATAGGTGCCTTTCTTTGCAAGGCATTGGAAAACCTCCCTGGTCTTTGTGGCTGAATCTGTATTTGAAATTCACTGCTTGGCTGAAGGACCTTACAATTATCTGCATGTCTGTCTGGGGTACAGAGATGGGGTCGTCAAAATGCTACTTATTATGTGCCTTTTTTTATTATGTGCCACAATTTTACTCCTGAATTTATTTAGGCTTGCCATAACAAAGGGTTGAATACTTATTGACTCAAGACATTTCAGCTTTTCATTTTCTATTAGTTTAAACATTTCTAAAAACATAATTCCACTTTGACATGATGGGGTATTGTGTATAGGCCAGTGACTAAAAAAAAAAGTATTTTTCAATTCAGGCTGTAACACAACAAAATGTGGAAAAGGTTAAGGGGTGTGAATACTTTCTAAAGGCACTGTATGTATCCATTTGATTTATGACTATTTTTTTTATTTCACTTTTCCTCCCCCTCTCTCTTTCACACTGTAATCTGATGCTGCTGTATTCTCATTGTGTCACTGCATGCTCAGCACTGCAGAGGAGAACTCTGGACAGTGGCTGGGGCACCTCTGATGGGGTTTTAATGGTGTCTGGTGTCTGTCTCTGTTCCTTATTGATTTTGTCTCGAAGCATCAGTCATGGTTTCCCTTTCACCATTAGGACTGAATAGATAGATGGAATAATGCAGTCATGTTGAACAACAGCTATTAATATATCTTTAACACCTCTCTCCCCTGATTGTCCCCCCCCCCTTCATCTCTATCTCCCTCTCAGAGTTGGGAAGACCTCCCTGATGAACCAGTATGTGAATAGGAAGTTCAGTAACCAGTACAAAGCAACAATAGGAGCTGACTTCCTGACCAAGGAGGTGATGGTGGACGATCGGCTCGTCACAATGCAGGTACAGAGACATGGCCACAGCACCACTATCATAGCAACAATATCTATTAATAACGTCACCATATAAACCGCACAGCCTGGCTGACACCATATTAACAGTATAACATAGGAGCACAACAGACATTTTCAGGCCGAGAAGACACATCAGAAGTGCCAGACAGGCACACAGATGAATTGGCAATATTATAAGGACAGGAGAAGTCTTGGCCTGGATTTACAGTATGGTGACCGTGAGGTAAGGTGGGCTGTTTGGCATTCCCTTTCTTTACTAAAATACCCTTTTAAATACTGGGAAAATGCGTGGTGGAGGCCGAAACCGGGTTAACCATGAAGAAAATTGCATGAGAAATCTCCAGAGAACCAGGTGTGAACAAAAATACATAATTACGGGGCTTACTGAAATTGACTTCAGTTGCCGTTCAAATGTTAATTTTGTAAATTTCCCCGAAAGCTGTAATACCAACATGTTTCAAGCAGACCACCATAGTGCCTGTGCCCAAGAACATAAAGGCAACTTGCCTAAATGACTACAGACCCGTAGCACTCACGTCCGTAGCCATGAAGTGCTTTGAAAGGTTGGTAATGGCTCACATCAACACCATTATCCCAGAAACGCTAGACCCACTCCAATATGCATACCACCCAAACAGATCCACAGATGATGCAGTCTCTATTGCGCTCCACACTGCCCTTTCCCACCTGGACAAAATGAACATTTATGTGAATGCTGTTCATTGACTACAGCTCAGGGTTCAACACCATAGTACCCTCAAAGCTCATCACTAAGCCAAGGATCCTGGGACTAGACACCTCCCTCTGCAACTGGATCCTGGACTTCCTGACGGGCCTCCAGGTGGTGAGGGTAAGTAGCAACCCATCTGCCACGCTGATCCTCAACACTGGAGCTCCCCAGGGGTGCGTGCTCAGTCCCCTCCTGTACTCCCTGTTCACCCATGACTGCATGGCCAGGCATGACTCCAACACCATCATTAAGTTTGCAGACAACACAATAGTGGTAGGCCCGATAATGAGGAGACAGCCTATAGGGAGGAGGTCAGAGACCTGGCTGGGTGGTGCCAGAATAACAACCTATCCCTCAGCGTAACCAAGACTAAGGAGATTATTGTGGACTGCTCATCGTCGGGGCTGTAGTGGAGCTGGTTGACTGCTTCAAGTTCCTTGGTGTCCACATCAACAAACTAGAATGGTCCATACACACCAAGATTGCTGTGAAGAGGGCACGACAAAGCCTATTCCCCCCTCAGGAAACTAAAAAGATTTTGCATGGGTCCTGAGGTCCTCAAAAGGTTCTACAGCTGCAACATCGAGAAAATCCTGACTGGTTGCATCACTGCCTGATACGTTAATTGCTCGGCCTCTGACTGCAAGGCACTACAGAGGGTAGTGCGTACATCCCAATACATCAATGGGGCTAAGCTGCCTGTCATCCAGGACCTCTACACCAGGCGGTGTCAGGAAGGCCCTAAAAATTGTCATAGACCCCAGCCACCCCAGTCATAGACTGTTCTCTACTACCGCATGGCAAGCGGTACTGCAGTGCCAAGTCTAGGACAAAAAGGCTTCTCAACAGTTTTACCCCCAAGCCATAAGACTCCTGAAATGGCTACCCGGACTATTTGCATTGTGTGCCCCCCCAACCCTCTTTACGCTGCTGCTCCTCTCTGTTTATCATATGCATAGTCACTTTAACCGTATCTACATGTACATACTACCTCAATCAGCCTGACTAATATGTATGTAACCTCGCTACTTTTATAACTCGCTACTGTATATAGCCTGTCTTTTTACTGTTTTATTTCTTTATTTACCTATTGTTCATCTAATACCTTTTTTGCACTATTGGTTAGAGCCTGTAAGTGTTTCACTGTAAGGTCTACTACACCTGTTGTATTTGGTGCACGTGACAAACATTTGATTTGAACCGGAATGGAAGAATTCCTGAAAGTTAATACCACAAATACTGGGCCAGGAGAACATCACACAGGCTCCCACAATCAGACGAGCACATCGAACAAGCGGCCTGAGAGGGAACACAAGCAGCTAAACCAAGGGGTATCATCGCAAAGTTCCTTAACTATAGGGACAAAGAAATTAAGGCATGATAATGGAGAAATTGATATTTGAATTGAAAAATGTTAAAGTGGGCACATGTTGTCATTACGTGTCTTTTATAAAAGAGGGAGACAAACAAGCAGCTATGTGCGCAAAGCCCACAATTATGCACCTTTTCGATTATTATTTTGAGCTCTTTGTTGGACAATTATATCAAAATGTATTAATTAACTGAATCCTAAAGTGGAATGTACAAGAAATGTAGCGAGGTCAACTGAACATGTAGCTGGTAAATTCTAAAAATCAGGAGAATAAATGGACGCACTCGCTTTGGTTCGGGCACTGATGTTGATTTAATATTACAAGTCATGATACCACCCTGCTCCTTGTGATCCGCCTGTTCTGTCCCCCGGTGGGTCAAAACAAGTGCTCCCCACATGTGGTTGTGTTCAGTACAACGGAACTGTCGACTACTCCAGTGGTTATGGGCCTGTATCTGTTTGTATTTATTTAGTTGGAGAATAATTTGGAAAGTTGGGGGAAAAAATGGCTTAATATACTGTAATGGTGCCTAAATAGTAAAATTCATCTGATTTTCAATTATCACAGTGATGGCAAGTGCTTTTTATGTTTTCCTCTGGTTCTAGGCCCTGGGAGGAATAACCTATTCCTTTCACTTGGCTTTTAGAAGTGTCTCGTGTATCTCAGAAGGCAGAACCAGCCAGGACTCCTTAATAATAATCACTATATTTACTTCAAAAACACTAATTATACTAGTTGACTAGCATGGACACATAGTATTTACACTCAGTCTCCATCTGTTGAGAATGGGTATGGAAGCTGAACACGCAGCAACCCAGACCTGTTGTTGGAGATTACACATACTGATTTATGTATTTGATAAAGAAATATAGCTGCATGAGATGATGTTTCCCACTTAACACATTTTTCAATGAATATATCAATTTCTCCGTTATGTGGCCAGTTTATTAGATACGCCCATCTAGTATCAGGTCGGACCCCCTTTGCATCAAGAACAGCCTGAATCCTTTGGGGTGTGGAAACGTTGCTCAGTTGGTATCAAGGGACTTAACGTGTGCCAGGAAAACATTCCCCACACCTGAACTCCACCACCAGCATGTACTGTTGACACCAGGCAGGATGGGGCCATGGACTCATGGCCAAATCCTGACTCTGCCATCAGCATGACAAAACAGGAACCGGGATTCGTCGGACCAGGCAACGTTTTCTCACTCCTCAATTGTCTATTGTTGGTGATCGCATGCCCACTGGAGCTGCTTCTACTTGTTTTTAGTTGAAAGGTGTGGTCATCTGCTGCAATAGCCCAGCCATGACAAGGACCGGCGAGTTGTGTGTTCCAAGATGCCTTTCGGCACACCTGTTGTTCTGCGCTGTTGTTTGCCTGTTTGTGGCACGCCTGTTAGCTTGCACGATTCTTGACGTTCTCCTTCAACTTCTTGTCAACTAACTGTTTTAGCCCACAGGACTGCCGCTGACTGGATATTTCTTGTTTGACGCACCATTCTTGGTAAACCAAGACACTTGTGCGTGAAAAGACCAGGAGGCCGGACGTTTGAGATACTGGAACCGGTGCGCCTGGCACCGACGATCATACTATGCTCAAAGTCGCTTAGGTCACTCATTTTGCCCATTTTAATGTTCAATCGAACAGTAACTAAATGCCTCCATGCCTGTTTTTGCCTGCTTTATATGGCAAGCTACGGCCACATGACTCACTGTCTGTAGGAGTGAACCATTTTCGTGAACTGGGTGGTGTACCTTGTTAGCTGGTCACTGAGTATATTGGACTTACCAATGGAATCATAAGTTGTATTATTATGAATTTTGTTCTTCATAACGCTCCTTACTTAAAGTTGGACATTTGTGGTTGACTAGAATGCTTTTAAGTCTGGCCAAGACTGTACATATACTTTTTGTATTGCATGGAGACATAGTCACTGACCATTTAACTTGCATTAAAGGGAATGACTACAATGGATGCACCAATAAGGTTGCTCTCCCTGTGCAACTGGACAGATTCATGCAGGAAGCATCAAAGGGGAGGAAGTGAAAAAGGAACATGAGGGATTTGTTTTATTTTTCATGTCTTGAATACATGTCCACTAAGAAGCCTGTCCACTGAGTCCTATTTTCATTGTAGCTGTTTTCTAGTGTTTCAACACAATGTATGGAGTCAATATGTAAAGACCCATCTCAATATCATGTGTCGTGGATAATACTTAAGACATGAATGCATTAACATGGGTGTCATGGAATATCAATGGAATTGTGCAACCAGCCAAAATAATGAAGGATTTTTCTTATTTGAAAAAGAACGCCAACATTTTTTTTTTTTTTTTTGCAAGAAACTCACCTATCAGCAATCGAAAGTGAAAGGTCTGGGTGAGCTTGGGATGGGTTGACATTCTCCACCTATTCCTCAAGATCCAGAGGAGTATCAAGTCTAATTGATAAAGTTCCATTTAAGTCTACAGGCCCAAATGGGTGTTTTTATAACTGGGAACAGGAAAACTGGCACAAGAAAAAGTAACTTTACTGAATTGCTATTGCCCAAATGAAGATGACCCAAAGTTCATTAACGACAATATTGTAATAGTTTAAGGACGTCTGACATACGGTCTGTGATTTACATACTGAGGAAAGGCAAACAACTTGTCACGCCAATGGGTGATCGGTGTGATTTGATCAAAAGTTGATTTATAAAGTACTCTTTTGGTAGCACTGATGCTAACTTCATGAAGTGGCAACCAAACATGGCTGATTACATGACACAGTGAGTGGGATTAGTTAAAGATCTTAGTTCAGAAAATATGTTGCCCAACAATAGTTAATCCTCTTGCCTTCTGTCACTGTTTCCCTCCCTCCCTCTTCCTTTCGTCGCTCCCTCCACCTGTCCTTATGGTCAGATCTGGGACACGGCAGGGCAAGAGAGGTTCCAGTCTCTGGGTGTGGCGTTCTACCGTGGGGCAGACTGCTGTGTGCTGGTGTTTGACGTAACTGCCCCCAACACCTTCAAGACTCTAGACAGCTGGAGGGACGAGTTCCTGATCCAGGCCAGTCCCAGAGACCCCGAGAACTTTCCCTTTGTGGTGCTAGGCAACAAGATCGACCTGGAGAACAGACAGGTGGGTGACAGATTGTTATAGGTGTTAAAACATCTCATGTAAGTTACAGGACCTAATGTGTTTTTAATACATATGATTAATAATTTCTTAGTTGCAGGATATTATCTAATGTATGTGTTTCAAAGTATTAATGATGCCACTTTTTCAATCCTTGAATTGGAATTTCAGTTTTCTTCCTGAATTGACTGCCCTCAATTGGAATTGAGCCCAACCCTGGTCTCCTCATTGATCTCATCTGATGTTTGTGAATGTATTTCCACCCACATCCAGGTGACGACCAAGCGGGCTCAGGCATGGTGTCAGAGTAAGAACAACATCCCCTACTTTGAGACCAGTGCCAAGGAGGCCATCAACGTAGAGCAGGCCTTCCAGACCATTGCACGCAACGCCCTCAAACAAGTGGGTGTCCAGGAGAGGGAATGGGTGTTTTGGGTTTTTGGTTTTGTTTACCTTTTTTGGGGGGTTGGGAACTTAAGTAGAAGAGCAAAACTTAGATTCTGGTTTCTCCATATTCTCATCCTCATTCCCGCTTTTTTTTCTTATCAGGAAACTGAGGTGGAGCTGTATAATGAATTCCCGGAGCCCATCAAGCTAGACAGGAATGACAGAGCAAAGACTTCAGCAGAGGCCTGCACCTGCTGAGGGGGAACATGGACTATCTTCTGTCTGGCTTTCTGGAAAACCCTTCTCTCTCCTCACCTGCTCCCCTTTAGGGAAAGGGCTGCATCTCTGGTCTCTGCACCCATGTCACATCCCCCTCCCACCATAATCACACTAAGTTCCCAGTTACACACACAATGAGTATATTGCTCCTCACATGCACCCCTAACACACATTCCAATGCCCAAAGATCACGAGAGAAGAATTTGTAGATCCCTGCCTGCCTGTTCCTGAATCCATATCATGAGTGAACCCACAACCTGGCCCACCCACCCTGTCTAACTGTGTCCCCTCTTGGCCTCTCAAATTGGGGGACCAGATGGAGCCATGTCCTAAGAATGCAGTGGGGAACTCTAGAAGTGATGGCTGATGCTTTTTTACATGATTATGATATCTTTGTGTCATTGTCCTGAGACTTCTTATCCTGTATTTTCTGTTATCAGGAATTTGTTTTGACTTGAAGTTCTATATTGCCTACCTAGCTCTTGTCAAATAATCAGCTGAATTAGAAGTTATTTTTGTTCTTATTGGCTGTCTAAGTTTAAGCCATCAGAAGCGTATACTTTTTTGCACTTTGTTGTTTTACTGTTTTTTGGGGGGGGTGGATTTAAACGTTGAACTCTGATTTGTGCAGTGTCGGCTAGACCAACAACAAGCCACAAACAACAATACTACTCCCACCATACTTCTCTACTACCCCTAGGAAGCCTGTTGATGCTATAAAAATACAAACAGAAGGCTAACTACGCCCTTTGTAGGGACTGGAGTGCATTGGTTGGTTTAGTAGCCTCATGTTGCAGGGGAAATATTTATAAGTAGGCAATGACGAGAGAAGCTGATCACACAAACACAATGAAAGACAAGAACTTTCTCCATAAGATAATAATACTATTTGCTACTTAATACTACTAGAACTACTGCTACTATGTGCTGTATGTCCTTTGTCAGCCATCTTGTTTCAAAACCAGAATTACAGCTCTGTTCCTATTTACATCTGTCCACTCTGTATTCCCTGTCTGTTTTTCTGTCTGCTGGTAGCTCAGTATGGCAAGAGTGCTTAATATTACTTTAATAGATTGTGTGCAACTATTGTGTGTAGATATAATAGGGACAGTCTAAAAAAAAAAAAAAAAAGTTGAGATGAAACATAATTGGATGAGCTTTCTATCAATTAAAGAAACAGTCCAAGGATTTGCCCTCTTAACAAAATAATCAGTGTTATGCCAATGAATTTGTTGAAAGTAAGTCTTGGGATTTCAAAAGTAATAATAAAAATGTTGAATATAAATATTGTTTATGGTTGACTTATTTCCATGTTTTAAAACTGTTGGTGAGTGGTTGCATGCGAAGGTTGATGGGATAGAATGACATGGCGTTATATAGGGAGCATGTTTTATATGATTAACTTGTGAAGACTGCTTAGTAATCTCCACTTTTACTGAAATGGTAAGTAAAATAGGTGAGAGGGCTTGTTTTATAGTTATTTTAAAATCCCCAGTCATCCCTACCGTATCTTATAGGCTATTGTTATTTAATGAAAACTTTCTCCCTAATGCTACTCTACATGTTGTATTTTTTTAATTTCACCTTTAACCAGGTAGGCAAGTTGAACAAGTTCTCATTTACAATTGCGACCTGGCCAAGATAAAGCAAAGCAGTTCGACACACAACAACAGAGTTACACATGGAGTAAAACAAACATACAGTCAATAATACAGTATAAACAAGTCTATATACGATGTGAGCAAATGAGGTGAGATAAGGGAGGTAAAGGCAAAGGCCAGGGTGGCGAAGTAAATACAATATAGCAAGTAAAACACTGGAATGGTAGATTTGCAATGGAAGAATGTGCAAAGTAGAAATAAAAATAATGGGGTGCAAAAGAGCTAAATAAAATTAAATACAGTAGGGAAAGAGGTAGTAGTTTGGGCTAAAATATAGGTGGGCTATGTACAGGTGCAGTAATCTGTGAGCTGCTCTGACAGTTGGTGCTTAAAGCTAGTGAGGGAGATAAGTGTTTCCAGTTTCAGAGAATTTTGTAGTTCGTTCCAGTCATTGGCAGCAGAGAACTGGAAGGAGAGCCGGCCAAAGAAAGAATTGGTTTTGGGGGTGACTGGAGAGATATACCTGCTGGAGCGTGTGCTACAGGTGGGAGATGCTATGGTGACCAGCGAGCTGAGATAAGGGGGGACTTTACCTAGCAGGGTCTTGTAGATGACATGGAGCCAGTGGGTTTGGCGACGAGTATGAAGCGAGGGCAAGCCAACGAGAGCGTACAGGTCGCAATGGTGGGTAGTATATGGGGCTTTGGTGACAAAAGGATGTTGAAGGATGTTTTTTTGCGAAATAGGAAGCCAATTCTAGATTTAACTTTGGATTGGAGATGTTTGATATGGGTCTGGAAGGAGAGTTTACAGTCTAACCAGACACCTAAGTATTTGTAGTTGTCCATGTATTCTAAGTCAGAGCCGTCCAGAGTAGTGATGTTGGACAGGCGGGCAGGTGCGGGTAACGATCGGTTGAAGAGCATGCATTTAGTTTTACTTGTATTTAAGAGCAATTGGAGGCCATGGAAGGAGAGTTGTATGGCATTGAAGCTTGCCTGGAGGGTTGTTAACACAGTGTCCAAAGAAGGGACAGAAGTATACAGAATGGTGTCGTCTGCGTAGAGGTGGATCAGAGACTCACCAGCAGCAAGAGCGACCTCATTGATGTATACAGAGAAGAGAGTCGGTCGAAGAATTGAACCCTGTGGCACCCCCATAGAGACTGCCGAGGTCCGGACAGCAGACCCTCCGATTTGACACACTGAACTCTATCAGAGAAGTAGTTGGTGAATCAGGCGAGGCAATCATTTGAGAAACCAAGGCTGTCGAGTCTGCCGATGAGGATATGGTGATTGACAGATTCGAAAGCCTTGGCCAGATCAATGAACACGGCTGCACAGTAATGTTTCTTATCGATGGCGGTTAAGATATCGTTTAGGACCTTGAGCGTGGCTGAGGTGCACCCATGACCAGCTCTGAAACCATGATTGGAACCACATTTTATAATTATTTTTCCTAATTATGTGCCTTAACTGGATTTGTTAGGAATGCCGATACATTATAATCAGGGTCAATTAATAAATCCTCTACAGGATCAGTTTCCCCCCTCCCCCGAGGGACAGTTGAGCTTACATAGGCTAATGTGATTAGCATGAGGTTGTAACAAGAAAATTTCCCAGGACATAGACATATCTGATATGGGCAGAAAGCTTACATTCTTGTTAATCTAACTCTGCTGTCCAATTCACAGTAGCTATTACAGTGGAAGAATTCCATGCGATTGTTTCAGGGTGCACAATTATGTACAAATGTATTAATAAACCAATTGGGCACATTTGGGCAGTCTTAATACAACATTTTATACAGAAATGAAATGGTTCATTGAATGTCTAAATATTAGCACATACACTGCCATCTAGTGGCCAAAATCGAAATTGCCCCTAACCTGAAATAGTACATTATGGCCTTTCTCTTGCATTTAAACGATGATGGGGGAAAAAAACGCATGTGTTATTCTCCTACATTGATTTCACATTTACGCAAACTTCAAAGTGTTTCCTTTCAAATGGTATCAAGAATATGCATATCCTTGTTCCAGGTCCTGAGCTACAGGCAGTTAGATTTGGGTATGTCATTTTAGACGAAAATTGGAAAATAAAAAGGGTCCGATCCTTTTAATAGTATTGGTGCCGCGCATGATAGGGAATAAATCTCGATTTGTCAATAGGCTGCCACGCGAGGGCGTTTGTGTTAGTTTACATGAATTAAACGTTTTGTGTTGCTGTGGTATTTCATTTAATCGGCATATCATTGATCCATTTCGAATGGCCATACTCTACACTGTTGATTTGCAAGTAGTATTTTGTCAAATAATTTACCGTTTTCAAGTATTTTTCTCCTGAAGTGGGTGCCCCCCTCCTATTTGGAGCTGCGTGTGTGGAGTGCCCTCTGCTCATTCACTGTTTTCTTTGAGATTTCGACATGGACTGATGTGAGCGCAATACAGAACATAATGCATCGCTTAGGCTTCAGAAAAGTTGCTGGTTATAAAATAATGACCTGTCCAATTACGATAAAATCACCTCCAAACAAAAATCTAAAAGCACATATTCCAACATACCATTTCCGCACTCTATGTTGTTGTTCCCAATCACGTCCGTTTGGTAGTTATATAGCCAAGCCAATCCACCACACACCCACATTCACAGCAAACCCGACGGTGATAACAGTGCAGTGCAGAGCAGAACTTCACCTTGGTTTCAAAGTAAACGTCATGGTGAAAAGCGAGGTGGAGATGACTATAAACGCGGAGGAGGCTCCAGTGGCAAGTGGGCCTAAACCAGCCAAGAAAAAGAAAAATAAGAAAAAAAAGAATAAGCCTGGCAAATACAGTGTTCTTGTGCTAGACGCTGTCAAAAAGTTGAATGAGCGAAGCGGTTCGTCTTTGGTAAAAATTTATAATGAAGCCAAGAAGGCAAGCTGGTTTGATGAGCAGAATGGGCGAACCTACCTGCGGTATTCTATCCGAGCGCTGGTACTCAACAACACGCTGATCCAAGTAAAGGGCATGGGGGCGAACGGTTCCTTCAGGCTCAATGAAGATAAGTTCGCGAAAAAGGTACCGAAAAAGACTCAGTCCAAGCCAGCCAAGACCACCACGAAAACTGCCAAAGCATCGACAACCAAGAAGACAACCATCAAGCCAAAGGCGAAGAGCAGCCCGAAGAAGGCACCAGACGCAAAGAAGCCCGCGGCTAAAATGAAGAAGCTGGGTGTCAAAAAGGTGATCGCTGCACAGAAGAACAAGAAGCCGAAGAAGGCCAGCAAGCCACCAGCCAAGTCACCGAGGAAGAAGTAGCCTAGTCGCTATCAAATACAGAACTTTATTTGAGATTTTTATTTTTACACCTTTTGTTGTAGTGTTTTTTCTTCCATGGTTGGTTTCACTGGCATACAATGCATAATCAACGGATTATTATAGGCTAAAAGTTATTTTATGTTTATTCTCTGCAAGGCAATGATTGGCTCAGTGGCGTTTTGTCAGAGGGACCATGAGTGTAGTGTTGCTTTGAATAACAGGCAACGCCCCCAGTTTTATGTTGTCTCTTGTCAGTCCGAGAGATGCCCTGCTACAAAATGATACATTGTAACAGATATGTTTTTACCTTTACCCAAAGGTTTCCCCTTACGGATATGACCAGGAAATCCTAATCGTGGCTTTTCATTATTTTCGAGGTGGCTGACAACATTGCGAAAGTGTATTTGTTATTCTGAGAAATTGATGGTTTAAAAGACTACGTATGTCTATTTGAGCATTGTATTGTCTCTTCGGAACACGTGGCACTGAAGTGATTGTTAATCTCTGTAAATAAATACCTTAACACGGTCATTTTTGCATTTTGTGACAAACATAAACATTTCTATTTAAATTTGAATGTGAGGATAATTTCCTACACTGTCTGTTTACTATACATAGACCAATGTCAGAATAGTTGAGTATCTTATATTTAATTATGCATGTTGGACTCAATGAAATCTCGAGTTTCTCCACATATTGTTCAGCTTCATATTTTCTGGTTGGTCTCATAGCTGCGGAATAAGGGGTGCTGAGGATGCTAAAGCGCACCTGAAAAATCGGGATTAATTACATCAAAAATACAAATGTAATGCACTGGGCCCTTACTTGTCCTGTATTAGCAGACAGATATAATTCTGTGGCGCAGCAAAAACTTGAGTGATTTGGAGCACATGGTATTAAACTGTTAATCTTTCTTGTATTTTGTTTCATTGAAAGTGTATATCCTGCCTAGTGGCTCAGTTTTTAACTACACAGCTAACCATCCTAAAATCTGGATAGGTGTTAGGTGTAACATTAGCCCATAGGCCTGCTATGCTACGCTATATTTGGTTATGTTACATAAAATGCTAATTATGTGATCTTGCAAGACATTGATTAAGCTTTGATCTAACTTTACTAAACGAGCACCATTGTGAGAAGTGATCTGTTTGTGATGAGTAGGACTATTAGGTGTAGGCAACGGATCTTGGTAAGTGTTATTGTAAATGATTGGAGTACCCCTTGGTTCTAAAATGACAGTGCTAAGTCAACTTTGATTTGATTAGCTTGAACACATTGTTACAATATACCTTATTTCAGAATAAAATAAAACAGAGCGGTGGACTATCAATGTATATAATTGATTTTCATAGATTTAATAAAGTAGTGAACATAAATCGTTAATGTGCAGGCAATTCATTTTAAAACAGCCATACAAATCTAGCTTTTAGTGTGGTGTATTCATGCATCTCAAACTCTAAAATATATATATTATTTTAGAAACTATAACCTAAATGCATTATCTCCAACTTGGCCCAATTTCCATTTTCCCACCCTGACATAGCCTACCAAGCTAGAACTGACCCTGCGTCTCAACCAATAGCCAATATAGGCTAAATATCCCAAGCAGGGCTACATCAACTTCCAGAAAGGGTCAGGCTCTTGGGCTTTGTGGTGGCTACTCTGGTTTGGGGGTCCTCTGCAAAATGGTGTCGCTGTAATCAAGGGGTCACATATCGTTCTGGGTTCCACTGTGCAAGAGCAGGTCTGTGGAGTTTTATGAACATTAACGCAGACACATTAATTTATATATATTTTTCAATGTTCTGATGTTCATAACTTGTCAAGCCTCCAACGGGCCTCTGCAGTGCATACATGTAGCCTACATATTTATTTGGTTTGTCATTCTATTTTTTTTCTATTACTACACAGCATCTTCAGAGTCTCTCATTCTCTTCTGTTGTCAGTTCACATGACATGCATTTAGTGGCGGCTTGAGTGTATGAGCTAATTACACAACAGTTGTTTATTGCTTGATTTGGTTTAAGTGTGTAACGGTACAATCGTTTTCAAGATCATATGTAGTTTAGTCAATTTACACATGGGGCTTGCACACTCAACAAATGCAAATATCTAATACGACAGAATCTGGCTCTGGAGCAGAAGCTTGCATACTGCAGCTCTTTTAAGAATCACAAAATTATATCGTCAATAATACAGAATCAGATTATTGCACCATAAAACCCACTAAGACTATGGAAACAGACCTTCGTAAATTCCCCCCCTATTGGCAAAATTGTGGAGAGATCCTTTTACCTTATAAGGAAGAAAACACCAGTCAGACACGTTTTAGAATGATAAGAATAACGAGACAAAATCCTTATCATTCAGTTTAACCATTTCTAGATTGAGTACTGTTCTCATATGAAGAATGAGAGAACCCAAAATAATTCAGAATTCTCTTTTATATTAACATTTTGCTGCTTGTGAATTATATTATCAAAATGTTCTCATCCTATGTAAATTGGGAAATTGTGTAACCAAATAATGGAAACCACCAACAATTACTTTTTAAAATAAAATACAAGTATTACATGTTTGTCTGCTACATTCAAACAATTAATTGTATAGAAAAATCTTTGTCTTCACGAAAAAGGCTCCCCTATGAAGTTTTGTACATAGTGTGTTCCAGTGAGCGCAGAGGGTCACGGAAGAGCCTTGGTAAGTGTACTTCCGTCTTCCCCCAGCGGATACAGAGAAATGGTAAGAGAATGTAGCTATCATTTTTACAATAAAAATAAAGACATTTCGACATTATTTCAACATCAGTCATACGATGAGCAGTATGTCGAGCCTTGCTTGCGTTAATGTGTATGTTTATTGCTTGATTTGGTTTGGTGGCTAGCTAGCTTAGCTAACGTCAGTTAGCATCCCCACCCAAAAGTGAGAATCTGTTTTTAGCCAGTGATGTAGCTAGATACAAGGTTAGTTTGTTAGTTTGGAAGTTAGTGCCAAATACTGTAAACTAAAGTATCCTTTCAAATGTATGCATAAATATAAACATACATTTTCGGGAAACTATTAGCTAGCAATCTGTAATGGTGAAGCAGGGAGCTCACGTCTGGAATTTTACGTCATCTATCAAGCTGGTATATAAAAAAAAAATGATTGCCATGAGTAAAGATCCCCATGCCACATTGAAAATATATCGAAGACAAGCCGGTAGAAGAGGCTAACTAGTTAGCAGAGATCTCTAATCTCAGGCAGCCAGCCTAGGTATTTAAGAGGTATGCTGTCTCAACATTTGCTTTCATTTGTCCTCACCACCTAACTATAGTTAGTTATGCACTTGCATCTCGCCAGAATTATTTTGCTTTGCAGTAGGTAGGTCCAAAGTCTAGATTTCTCTTAATTGCACTTCACACACATAGGGTTGCAGTAAGACTTGCCCACTGAAATGTCCGCCCCCATTTACATCGACGGGGCTGTAGTGGAGCGGGTTTGAGAGCTTCAAGTTCCTTGGTGTCCACATCAATAACAAACTATCATGGTCCAAAAACACCAATACAGTCGTGAAGAGGGCACAACAACGCCTATTCCCCCTAAGGAGACTGAAATTATTTGGCATGGGTCCTCAGATTCTCAAAAAGTTCTACAGCTGCACCATCAAGAGCATGACTGGTTGGTTGCATCACCGCTTGGTATGGTAACTGCTTGGCATCTGACGCAAGGTGCTACAGAGAGTAGTGCGAACAGCCCAGTACTTCACTCAGGCCAAGCTTCTTTATTCAATGTAAAACATAGCAAACATTTCGAAAAACCTGTTTTTGCTTTGTCATTATGTGGTATTATGTGTAGATTGAGGGAGGGGAAACTATTTAATCTATTTTAGAATAAGGCTGTAATCAAAAAAGTCAAGGGGGAACTTGCTTAGTTAAATAAAATTAAAAGGGGGTCTGAATACTTTCCGAATGCACTGTACTCATGTGGTCAATATACTTCCTATTTTTCCATTTGAAGGACTCCTGGATGTATCAATTTAATGGTGACTTCACTCATGTTCCACGGTCAACATTATTGTTTTGAATTTGGGTTGTTAGGCCTATTTGAGTTTTTACTGACTGTGTTTGAGTTTCTGGGATGGTGAAACCAGTGTTGAGCTTTTAGAAACCGCAGTATCAAATACGCACTGCTGAGCTGTGTTGTCAGCCCAACCATGAGCCATTGCTATGGAAGACACAGTATGCCAAGAATTTTAGCTGCAGGTCTAGGCCTGCATGCCTGACAGTACTTTTGCCCTCAGTTTGTAAGGAGAGGTGGTGGTGTAGGAATAAGGGTAAGGGCCTTTTTAGCTAATAGTTTTAGAGGATGGTAGGGTGGAGTGAGGCGGTATTTGGTGGTAAGAGAGGCTGAGGTCCAGTTCACTCCCCCTCTTGGATGTAAAATAGGATTTAGGGAAGGGGCATCTTCGTTATAGTAGCTAAGTAAAGCGTGGTAGGGGTATTTGGTGGAGTGTATGGGAGATATCCCCTCATCTTCTAACTTTTTTTTTTCCTCCTCTTTCTCCCTCAGACAGCAACTCTGCGCCCGTACCTCAACGCTGTGCGTGCCACGCTGCAGGCCGCCCTCTGTCTGGAGAACTTCTCCTCTCAGGTGGTGGAGCGCCACAACAAGCCAGAGGTGGAGGTCCGGTGAGTCCCTGTGTGTCTGTTTGTGTGCAGGATAGTGTGTGTTTTTGGGTATTTGACCTTGCAGGTGTATGTTATCCCCCTCAGGAGAGTGTGTTTGACCTAGCACGTGTATGTTATCCCCCTCAGGAGAGTGTGTTTGACCTAGCACGTGTATGTTATCCCCCTCAGGAGAGTGTGTTTGACCTAGCATGTGTATGTTATCCCCCTCAGGAGAGTGTGTTTGACCTAGCACGTGTATGTTATCCCCCTCAGGAGAGTGTGTTTGACCTAGCACGTGTATGTTATCCCCTCAGGAGAGTGTGTTTGACCTAGCACGTGTATGTTATCCCCTCAGGAGAGTGTGTTTGACCTAGCACGTGTATGTTATCCCCTCAGGAGAGTGTGTTTGACCTAGCACGTGTATGTTATCCCCTCAGGAGAGTGTGTTTGACCTAGCACGTGTATGTTATCCCCCTCAGGAGAGTGTGTTTGACCTAGCACGTGTATGTTATCCCCTCAGGAGAGTGTGTTTGACCTTGCACGTGTATGTTATCCCCTCAGGAGAGTGTGTTTGACCTAGCACGTGTATGTTATCCCCCTCAGGAGAGTGTGTTTGACCTAGCACGTGTATGTTATCCCCTCAGGAGAGTGTGTTTGACCTAGCACGTGTATGTTATCCCCTCAGGAGAGTGTGTTTGACCTAGCACGTGTATGTTATCCCCTCAGGAGAGTGTGTTTGACCTAGCACGTGTATGTTATCCCCTCAGGAGAGTGTGTTTGACCTAGCACGTGTATGTTATCCCCTCAGGAGAGTGTGTTTGACCTAGCACGTGTATGTTATCCCCTCAGGAGAGTGTGTTTGACCTAGCACGTGTATGTTATCCCCCTCAGGAGAGTGTGTTTGACCTAGCACGTGTATGTTATCCCCTCAGGAGAGTGTGTTTGACCTAGCACGTGTATGTTATCCCCTCAGGAGAGTGTGTTTGACCTAGCACGTGTATGTTATCCCCTCAGGAGAGTGTGTTTGACCTAGCACGTGTATGTTATCCCCCCTCAGGAGAGTGTGTTTGACCTAGCACGTGTATGTTATCCCCTCAGGAGAGTGTGTTTGACCTAGCACGTGTATGTTATCCCCTCAGGAGAGTGTGTTTGACCTAGCACGTGTATGTTATCCCCTCAGGAGAGTGTGTTTGACCTAGCACGTGTATGTTATCCCCCTCAGGAGAGTGTGTTTGACCTAGCACGTGTATGTTATCCCCCTCAGGAGAGTGTGTTTGACCTAGCACGTGTATGTTATCCCCTCAGGAGAGTGTGTTTGACCTAGCACGTGTATGTTATCCCCCTCAGGAGAGTGTGTTTGACCTAGCACGTGTATGTTATCCCCTCAGGAGAGTGTTTGACCTAGCACGTGTATGTTATCCCCTCAGGAGAGTGTGTTTGACCTAGCACGTGTATGTTATCCCCTCAGGAGAGTGTGTTTGACCTAGCACGTGTATGTTATCCCCTCTGGAGAGTGTGTTTGACCTAGCACGTGTATGTTATCCCCTCAGGAGAGTGTGTTTGACCTAGCACGTGTATGTTATCCCCTCAGGAGAGTGTGTTTGACCTAGCATGTGTATGTTATCCCCTCAGGAGAGTGTGTTTGACCTAGCACGTGTATGTTATCCCCTCAGGAGAGTGTGTTTGACCTAGCACATGTATGTTATCCCCCTCAGGAGAGTGTGTTTGACCTAGCACGTGTATGTTATCCCCCTCAGGAGAGTGTGTTTGACCTAGCACGTGTATGTTATCCCCCTCTGGAGAGTGTGTTTGACCTAGCACGTGTATGTTATCCCCTCAGGAGAGTGTGTTTGACCTAGCACGTGTATGTTATCCCCCTCAGGAGAGTGTGTTTGACCTAGCACGTGTATGTTATCCCCCTCAGGAGAGTGTGTTTGACCTAGCACGTGTATGTTATCCCCTCAGGAGAGTGTGTTTGACCTAGCACGTGTATGTTATCCCCCTCTGGAGAGTGTGTTTGACCTAGCAGGTGTATGTTATCCCCCTCAGGAGCAGTAAAGAGTTGCTGCTGCAGCCAGTCATCATCAGTCGTAATGACAAGGAGAAGGTTCTTATCGAGGGCTCCATCAACTCAGTCCGAGTCAGCATCGCTGTCAAGCAGGTCAGTGAGACTACTTATTCCAACGTGTTTAACTTGTCCTTCGGTGCAGTTGACATGCTTGATTTAGGTGACTTTCATGCTTTATTCATATTTCGGGATCTTTTTCTCCGTCATTGTCGTTACCCTAACAGAAGTGCAGAGATGTAAGCTCAGCTGTACCCTTTTTCCCCCTGTTATGTGAGGATGATTGTTTGATGGTTTGTCATAGACATGAAATGTATACTGTGATTAGTTGTTTTTTACCACCTGGTGTATGATTGCTGGCTTTTAGAGCTGTAGCCTGTGATTGGTGGGTGCTAAGTCTGTCTGCTGTGTGATTTGCTGTGTCCCTGAAGGCAGATGAGATTGAGAAGATCCTGTGCCATAAGTTCATGCGCTTCATGATGATGAGAGCAGAGAACTTCTTCATCCTGAGGAGGAAACCAGTGGAGGTGAGAAATGAGAGGGACTGGTGGCACAACCAACAGTTTGAGTTGAAACATCAGGATAATGTTTGTTCCCCTCTTAGAGAACTCAAGCGGTCATATTTTCACACTTTCAAATAAAATATTTACATAGAAAACAATTGGCAGTGCAAAGAGCAAAACGGCCTCAGTACTCATCATTCCCCTCCTTTATCTCTCCCCCTCTCCTTCATTTGTCCGCAGGGCTATGACATCAGTTTCCTCATCACCAACTTCCACACAGAGCAGATGTACAAGCACAAGCTGGTGGACTTCGTCATCCATTTCATGGAAGAGATCGACAAGGAGATCAGTGAGATGAAGCTGTCTGTCAATGCCAGGGCCCGTATCGTCGCTGAGGAGTTCCTCAAAAACGTGAGTCCTGTCTGTCTCTCTTAACTTCTAAGTGAAAAGACAGAAAGTTTCATTTGACCTGACATCCATGTTTTTGACTTACGCAGTTCTAAGAAAATTCCCAAACATTCCTTACGCTGATCACAACTGTCAACATGGTTTCTTGGAGGGTGCGCATCACAGGACAGAGAGAGAAGGGGCAAAAGTGTGACCAGTCAATCGCAGTCGAAAACAGTAAAGACTCATCAGACCAATGGGGTGTGGCCCTTCATTAAGGTATCCCTGTGCTCAAAAATATTGATGTTTGTACATAATGAATATTCACAGCCTCATTTAATTTCTGATTTTAGAACAAAGCTTTAAAATCAGGGTGGGTCCTTAAAATGAAACCCTAATCAATATTAATGAGCACAGGAAAATTCAGATTTTGTTTTGATAATGTAAACAGTTTATTTTACTTTTTTTATATAAATATTATATGCACACCATTTTTTTGCTATGTTTTTGTTACAACAAACATTCAAACCTGAGGAAAAATGAATTGGTGCACTTGTTTCTTGTCTTAATACACACAGAGCAGACCCTATCATTGATGGAAATTATTGTGATGATAATAATAGTGCTGGCAGTGATGATGAATAAACCCCTTTATTGTTTGTTTGCATTTTGGTGTGTTATTTACAGAAAAAAGACATTACACTACATTATTTTATTAATGAATCATTAACTATTTACATAGGGGGGAATTCCTACATAATTCCTACATACATAATTATTTTTACCGCATTCTGACTTTGAACTTAAGCATGGGAAAATGCATGTGCCAGCCAGGTATTCGTTTGGGATGGAGATTGCAAAAATGCAGGTGTGTTTACAGATATGCTTATTCTGACTTTGACTTGAATTCCACCACCTTTATGTGCGAGGAACAATGAAGGTTAAGTAACCTGTCAGTTCCAAGTGGAAAAACATAACGTTTTTCTGACAAATAACACCATTCTCCATGCCCTGTAATTTACAAATTGATAAGGGCTTGGTAAATGACTTAATCTGGATAAAGGAATTGGAAATGTAAATGACAATTCTTTTAGATCCATTTGACCTTATCACTGGAGTTGTGAAACCAGTCATTTGGCAGCAAACTGAAGCGTATCACCTTTTCCACAGTGAAGTTAATGAAATGCTGTTCTTATAACTTGCAGGGATGTAATTGAGACCCAACCTATAGGCTTCACAAGCCATATGCACACATGATGTATAGCGTCATTTCTGATTTCTAGAATGTTTTAATTAAACGCCTGGACTTTCCACCAGTGGAGGCTGCTGAGAGGACAGCTCATAATAATGGCTGTAATGGAATGGTATTGAAGACAAATGTGGTTTTTAAAACGTAACTACAAATATTCAAATGTATTTAAGTTAATACCTGCAGTCCAGTGGAGGCTGCTGAGGGGAGGTCTGCTCATAATATGTTTGATGATACCTTTCCATTTATTCTGTTCCAGCCATAACCACGTGCCCGTCCTCCCCAATTAAGGTGCCACCAACCTCCTGTGCTGCAGTCAATTTGTGCAATAGATTAGGAAATAAAGCAGATTGCGTTCTTTATTTCACCTGTCACATTATTTAACATTATAAAGCTTACCGTAGTTCTCCAGAACAGCTGAGCCAGTCATGTGTGGTATTCAATTCACTACTAGATGTTTGCCATCAGATATAACGGCTGACGTGCTTTAGAAGTAAAAAAATATATATCATCTGAGTTATCTTTACAGCTGCCATTTTTTTCCCCTATAATTGTTTCCCTTCTCTGTGCACCAATACTTTGCCTTCAGAAAAGCGTGCATCACAACTTTATTCATTAGCACAATTTCTCTTCTTTAGGATTGTGTTGGCGGATCGCATCCAATCTAAGGTGCATGCACCGCCACCTACTGTACTGGAGTGTGAGGCTATTCACTGTCTACCAACATTTAGGCTCCTGAGATGCGAAGCGGTCTAAGGCACTGCATCTCAGTGTATGAGGCGTCATTACAGACCCTGGTTAGATTCCAGGCTGTATCACAAATGGCCGTGATTGGGAGTCCCATAGGGGTTTGGCTGTCATTGTAAATAAGAATGTGTTCTTAACTGGCTTGCCTAGTTAAATAGAGGTTACATTTAAATTATTATTATTTTTAATCTTTGTGATACAGTATTGTAAAATTGGGGAAAAGGAAAAATTATCCTGCCAACTATTAGCTCTCTAAAAAAAAATAAACCCTACCCCATTCCACGATTTTACCCTACCAACAGTCTGGGATGACAGAACACTATGGCTCAACACCCCCTGCAACTGTTCTGCAGTAAAACCTTGCAATCCCAAGTATTTCTCTGCCGCTGCCACCACAACCTCTATTTTATGTGACTTTCGATCGAGTTCTGGAGTACAATTGACAACCATAGCTATGAATGCCAAGAAACCTACCTTACTGAAGCACAAATTCTTCCCATCGCTCTCTATTAGTCTCTGCCTACTCACAGGAATCCTCTCAGGAACCCTCACACAATTTATATTGTTTACTTTTGCTTGTAAATGTCCACACTCACTGAAAATGACATTCGGTAGCTACTAGCTATGCTTGTATAACTGAGCTGTATTTGCCTTTCTTTGCAATTAGTCTATGTTCGTCTTCCTTCGTTAGCATTTAGCTAACAGCGTATGTGATTTCTCTATTATTTGTGCTAATTTTGTTAGGATTTTGGTAATAGAGGCCCAATGGGCTTTTTTTGCTTTGTGCTATGCCGGTAATACGGTAAATCTCAGGACGGCAGAAGAGCAGTATGACAATCTGGATATCGCCCAAGCCTACCGGGCGCACTGGTGTCATCACATTTCCATGATTATTAGGGCAGGTTTATAGGACTACTGTTCAACCCCTATTGTACTTACCTTCCAATAGTTCATGGATTGAACAATTGCATATGCCAACTTTCAGGATTAATCAAACCACTATTTTTGATTCACCAATATATTTTGTACGTAAAGGCTCTCCATACCTGTTTTTTTATTATTCATAAATACTTTCCTAACCCTAAATAATATATTCTAACGAGTCTGTCGAGAAATTTGGTATGGCTTTAGTTAAATGTAATGAAAACCCTATTGAATGAAAATGGCACAAGAAATGCTGTTGGCCAGCAAGTGGGAGGATTTTCAGCAATTTTAAATGTATTCAGCGTGCAAGAGAACCACGCCTGCAAAGCCCTTAAGGTAAGTCTGAATACCAACTACAGAGGAGTGCGTAGGAAAGCTATACATTTCCTAAGTATGAATCGGGCCCATTATTAAGTTCAAGGTCAGAATACCCATAGAGAGAAAAATGCATTAAAAAAGTAATTAAGTTCCATTTACACACACTTAATTTGGGTCGGAATCGGCCCCTGTGTGTGAAAGCTCTCCAAAACCTTTTTTTTTTATGTAGGTAGATCCATAAATACCTTAGCCTAAATAATATACAGTGCATTCAGAAAATATTCAGACCCCTTCCCTATTTCCATATTTTGTTACGTTACAGCCTTATTCTAAAATGTATTTAAAAAAATAAAATCCTCATCAATCTATACACAATAACCCATAATGACAAAGCGAAAACAGTTTAATTGTTTTTTTTTATTTGAGCAAATGTATATATATATAAAAAAAACAGGAATACCTTATTTAAATAAGTATTCAGACCCTTTGCTATGAGACTTAAAATTGAGCTCAGGTGCATCCTGTTTCCATTGATCATCCTTGAGATTTTTCTACAACTTGATTGGAGTCCACATGTGGTAAATTAATTTGATTGGACATGATTTGGAAAGGCACACACCTACAGTGGGGCAAAACAGTATTTAGTCAGCCACCAATTGTGCAAGTGCTCCCACTTAAAACGATGAGAGAGGCCTGTAATTTTCATCATAGGTACACTTCAACTATGACAGACAAAATTAGAAGAAAAAAATCCAGAAAATCACATTGTAGGACTTGTAATTAATTTATTTGCAAATTATGGTGGAAAATAAGTATTTGGTCACCTACAAACAAGCAAGATTTATGGCTCTCACAGACCTGTAACTTCTTATTTAAGAGGCTCCTCTGTCCTCCACTCGTTACCTGTATTAATGGCACCTGTTTGAACTTGTTATCAGTATAAAAGACACCTGTCCACAACCTCAAACAGAAACACCAGAAACTAAATTGTAGACCTGCACCAGGCTGGAAAGACTGCATCTGCAATAGGTAAGCAGCTTGGTTTGAAGAAATCAACTGTGGGACTCCACGCAAGATCTCACCCTGTGGGGTCAAAATGATCACAAGAACGGTGAGCAAAAATCCCAGAACCACATGGGGGGACCTAGTGAATGACCTGCAAAGAGCTGGGACCAAAGTAACAAAGCCTACCATCAGCAAGGGCATTGAAGATGAAACGTGGCTGGGTCTTTCAGCATGACAATGATCCCAAACACACCGCCCAGGCAACGAAGGAGTGGCTTCATAAGAAGCATTTCAAGGTCCTGGAGTGGCCTAGCCAGTCTCCAGATCTCAACCCCATAGAAAATCTTTGGAGGGAGTTGAAAGTCTGTGTTGCCCTGCAACAGCCCCAAAACATCACTGCTCTAGAGGAGATCTGCATGGAGGAATGGGCCAAAATACCAGCAACAGTGTGTGAAAACCTTGTGAAGACTTACAGAAAACGTTTGACCTCTGTCATTTCCAACAAAGGGTATATAACAAAGTATTGAGATAAACTTTTGTTATTGACCAAATACTTATTTTCCACAATAATTTGCAAATAAATGTGTAAAAAAATCCTACAATGTGATTTTCTGGAATTTTCTTTCTCATTTTGTCTGTCACGTGCCACGTGTCATAGTTGAAGTGTACCTATGATGAAAATTACAGGCCTCTCTCTTCTTTTTAAGTGGGAGAACTTGCACAATTGGTGGCTGACTAAATACCTTTTTGCCCCACTGTATGCATCAGCCTACTAATTATACAAATATGCCCTATTATATTTTTTTAAATTAATCACATTTGCTAGCCTATAGGCCTACTTGTAACTGTGTAAGCTGCATGTGCTGCACCAGAATCGCATGTTCTCTCCTGCTTTGTTATGGTTTGAATGATGTGCGTAATTCCAGTCGATATAATACCGTATAAAACAGTACAGTACAGTAATACAGTTCAAAGATTAGCCTACTGGAGCTAGTCTAATCTATTGACCCAATGGGTTGTATTGTAACTATTTTATTATAGTGCAAGTATATTCATGACGTCATATAAAAGGTGATTGGACAAGTTGGTCCGTGTGCATCAGTCTCCTGTGTTATGTTACTTGTTCTTTCATTAATGTCAACCAAAGTGATATTCACCTCTGGATTCTTTACATAAAGCATAACACTACACCGAAGAGAGCATATAGCTTGCGACATCTATGGGCTCTTCTGTTTTTCTGTCATGCGTAATATGCAGTAGCCTATATCACATGTATTGGATATTGGCCGCAATCATGTGAGCCTTTTTGGGCTTGAGCTCACTAAATGTTAATGTAGGGTTCATAAAATGTATTTAATATGGTTCGTTAGATTCAGGTAGCACCAGGTTATAATTTTCATGCTGATCAAAGCTACAATCAAATCCAGAAATATTTATATGCTTTATAATGCTTTTGAATGACACTTCCGGTTTTGTAGGGAAATACCGGGTTTCCCGGGAGAAAAGGGATTTATTCTCGGAATGAAACATTTGTAAAATACCAGGAAAATATTCAACCCTAATGTGTAGCACTTGTTGTTTATCAAGCTGACAATCTATTCTCGGTAACTACATACATAGAAATAGGATAGACTGCCAACAGTAGTTTTTTTAATGACACAAATGTTAGCTTGATCTACTAAAAACAACAATGTTAGCTAGCTAATTAACATATTTCATGGCCAAGATGTTCAAATGTTCATAGATGACCAGCAGGGTCAAATAACAATAATCAGTGGTTTTAGAGGGTGCAAGAGGAGTAAATGTCAGTTGGCTTTTCTTAGCCAATCATTCAGAGTATCTCTACCATTCCTGCTGTCTCTAGAGAGTTGAGAGAGAGAACATAAATTCACACAGGACACCAGATAACATAGGAGAAATACTCCAGATATAACAGACTGACCCTAGCCCCCTGACACAAACTATTGCAGCATAAATACTGGAGGCTGAGACAGGAGGGGTCAGGAGACACTGTGGCCCCGTCCGATGATACCCCCGGACGGGGCCAAACAGGCAGGATATAACCCCATCCATTTTGCCAAAGCACAGCCCCCACACCACTAGAGGGATATCTTCAACCACCAACTTACTAACCTGAGATAAGGTTGGGTATAGCCCACGAAGATCTCACCCACGGCACAAACCGTGGGGGAGGGAGGGGGGGCACCAACCCGGACAGGAAGATCACATCAGACTCAACCCACTCAAGTGGCGCACCCCTCCTAGGGACGGCATGGAAGAACACCAGTAAGCCAGTGACTCAGCCCCTGTAATAGGGTATGAGGCAGAGAATCTCAGTGGAGAGAGGGGAACCGGCCAGGCAGAGACAGCAAGGGCAGCTCATTGCTCCAGTGCCTTTCCGTTCACCTTCACACTCCTGTGCCAGACTACACTCAATCATAGGACCTGCTGAAGAGATGAGTCTTCAAAAAAGACTTAAAGGTCGAGACCGAGTCTGCGTCTCTCACATGGATAGGTAGACCATTCCAAAAAATTGAGCTCTATAGGAGAAAACCCTGCCTCCAGCTGTTTGCTTAGAAATTCTAGGGACAGTAAGGAGGCCTGTGTCTTGTGACCGTAGTGTTCTTGTAGGGATTTTTACCGGAAAGTAGAGCATTGCAGTAGTCTAACCTAGAAGTGGGAAAAAGCATGGCTAAATGTTTCTGCATCTTTTTAGGACAGAACGTTTCTGATTTTTGCAATGTTACGTTGATGGAAAAAAGCTGTTCTTGAAACAGTCTTGATATGTTCATCAAAATTGAGATCAGGGTCCAGAGTAACGCAGAGGTCCTTCACAGTTTTATTTGAGATGACTGTACAAACATCAAGATTGTCAGATTCAACATAAGATCTCTTTGTTTCTTGGGACCAAGAACTAGCATCTCTGTTTTGTCTGAGTTTAAAAGAAGAACATTTGCCACCATCCACTTCCTTATGTCTGAAACACAGGCTTCTTGGGAGGGCAATTTTGGGGCTTCACCATGTTTCATCAAAATGTACAGCTGTGTGTTGTCCGCATATCAGTGAAAGTCAACATTATGTTTCCGTAAGACATCACCAAGAGTTAAAATATATATTCCTACACTTAAATAACCCTTGACTAACGATTGCATCTGAAGCTGGGCTTGCAGCACAGCTATCCTCGCCATAAGGCAATCATTCTCCTGTATATTAAGAGTACAGTGCCTGCAATTAGAAGTCATCATGTTAATGTTACTACTTAGCTTCGGATGGTGAAGGTTCTGACAAACCACGTCCAGATAAAGCGTCCGGGGTGAAAAAGTTGAATGAAAAAAGTCGATGGAAAAAATACAAATATAAAACGACACTTAAAAAGTAAAAAAACGTAAAGTTGGCAGGTACAAAGTAAGGTTAGCAAAAAAACTCACAGCAGCACGTGAACAATTATTAGACACTATTCAATCATCTCTTGTTTTGGAGTAAGATGGATGTCTAAACCCACTAACAATTTATGTAGGTGTTCTTTGTATGATATGAAATGTTGAGTATAGTGTATTTTTTAGTCATTGTACATTCCCTGTTTGTCTGATTTATTTGGTTGTCACCCTCATTTTGTCTGATATTGCACAGATTTGCAGCAGAAGCTGATGTCCTTGAAAGGGGATACTTAGTCAGTTGCACAACTGAATGCATTCAACTGAAATGTGTCTTCCGCATTTAACCCAATCCCTCTGAATGAGAGAGGTGTGGGGGCTTCCACAGTGCCCGGTCAACAGTTGTTGTTGGGGGTTAACTGCCTTGCTCAAGGGTAGAATGGCAGATTTTTCCACCTTGCTGGTTCCGGGAATCAAACTATCGACCTTTCGGTTACTGGCCCAACACTCTTTGTGCAGGTGTAAGTATTCCTGTATGGCTGACCTAAGATGCATCCTATCTCCTCACCTGTACTGTATAGCAACTGTATTGGAGGAGAAGGTACAAGGTCCCTCACCTTCGACCTTCTCCAAATGGTTTTGATAAGGAGGCGATGAGAGGAATCGAGGAAGGATGAATTGAGAAAGAGCCTAGCACTCACCCCTCTGCTACACTCACTGACCTCCTCTGCATCAACCTCAGCAGCCAGCAGAGCACTGTATGAACGGAGTCAATCTAGTACCCACAGAATTAATTTTGAGGGTATTTAATTCTGCTACATTGACTCAGATCACACAGTCGGCGGCTGAGTTCTACTGTCTGTGGTGAAAGGGGTGTGACTTGCAGAGGTGAGATGCAGGTGAGTTGTAGTAGCCACTGTGATGTGATGTCATCCACCTGAGACTTGAAGTCGTGTCTCGTCCTGTTTATCATGAATGTATCTACAGTGAACAAAAATATAAATGCAACAATTTCAAAGACTTCAAAGAGTTACAGTTCACATAAGGAAATCAGTCAATTGAAATAAATGCATTAGGCCCTGGAGTTCACATGACTGGGAATACAGATATGCATTTGTTGGTCACAGATATCTTTTAAAGAAAGTAGGATAGCAGATCAAAAAACCAGTCAGTATCTGGTGTGATCACCATTTGCTTCATGCAGCGCAACATCTCCTTCACATAGAGTTGATCAGGCTGTTGATTGTGGCCTGTGGAATGTTGTCCCACTCGTCTTCAATGGCTGTGCAAAGTTGCTGGATATTGGCTAGAACTGGAACACGCTGTCGTACACGTCGATTCAGACCATTCCAAACATGCTCAATGGGTGACATGTCTGGTGAGTAGGCAGGCCATGGAAGAACTGGGACATTTTCAGCTTCCAGGAATTGTGTACAGATCCTTGCGGGATGTTGCCGCGCATTGTCATGCTGAAACACAAGGTGATGGCGGCCGATGATTGCCACAACAATGGTCAGCAATTGTGTTCGTTGTCTGTAGCTTATGGCTGCCCATACCATAACCCCACTGCCGCCGTGGGGCACTCTGTTCACAATAATGACATCAGGAAACTGCTCGCCCACATGACATCATACACGCTGTCTGCCATCTGCCCGGAACAGTTGAAACCGTGATTCATCCGTGAATAGCACACTTCTCCATCGTGCCAGTGGCCATCGAAGGTGAGCAATTGCCCATTGTTTTCGGTTACGACGCTAAACTGCAGTCAGGTTAAGACCCTGGTGAGGACGACAAGCATGCAGATAAACTTCCCTGAGACGGTTTCTGACAGTTTGTGCAGAAATTCTTCAAATGTGCAAACCCACAATTTCATCAGCTATCCGGGTGGCTGGTCGCAGATGATCCTGGGCTGGTATGGTTACGGTTGAGGCCGTTTGGACATACTGCCAAATTCTCTAAAACGACGTTGGAGGCGGCTTATCTCTGGACATTCCTGCAGGCAGCATGACAATTGCACACTCCCTCAAAACTTGAGACATCTGAGACATTGCGTTGTGACAAAACTGCACATTTTAGTGGCCTTTTATTATCCTCTGCACAAAGTGTACTTGTGTAATGATCATGCTGTTTAATCAGCTTCTTGATATGCCACACCTGTCAGCTGGATGGATTATCTTGGCAAATGAGAAATGCTCACTAACAGGGATGTAAACAAATTGGTGTACAGAATTAAGAACATTTTTGTTGTTGCATATTGAACATTTCTGTGATCTTTTATTTCAACTCATGCAACATGGGACCAACACTTCTCATGTTACAGTTATATTTTGTTCAGTATATACAGTGCCTTCAGAAAGTATTCAGACCCCTTGACATTTTGTTACATCTGAATACTTTCCAAAGGCACTGTAGAACTTGTTTGTTCAGTTTGTCACAAAATACTAACTTCTCATTTTGTAATGAAATTATGGTGCGCTGTAGCACCAGATGTAGGGAACCTCTTGGATGTGCGTGCATATAAAATGTGTTATTGTTTTGACAGTTGAAAAGGTCTATAGAAATGTGGGTACAATTTTGTGGACAAACTACAAATCGCACGTTAAAACCTCGTACAGGTCGGACCCTTTTTTCCCCGCCTAAAATGACACACCCAAATCTAACTGCCTGTAACTCAGGACCTGACGCAAGGATATGCATATTTTGATTCTATTTGAAAGGAAACACTTTGAAGTTGTTGGAAATGAGAAATTAATATAGGAGAATATAACACATTAGATCTGGTAAAAGATAATACAAAACAAAACAAAAAACATACCTTTTCTAAAAATAAAAAAAAGTTTGTTCCATCATCTTTGAAATGCAAGCGAAAGGCCATACATTAACATAGGAGCATAGGTGTCATTTAGAATTTGTCCACAAGATGGCAGCAGGTGTGTGCAAAGTTTCAGACTGATCCAGTGAAGAATTACCTGACTACACAACATTTTGCATCAAGTCTGCCAGGAGTTTGCCCAAATTAGTCAATTTATACATTTAGAAGTACATAACTATAGAGAACATAAAAAATGCTATGGTAATAATAGCTTCCCCACAGAAAAGACACATCTAGATGGCTGGGTGGGGTGAGTGTGACAGAAGTGGGGTCAAACCGTAGAACTCAGCTCCAACATTTATTTTCAAACAAAACTACATTACATTTTATCTCTGGGACCCTCAGGATGACAAATCAGAGCAAGATTACTGAATGTAAGTACATTATTTAGCCTCAGAGGTGAATGTATCAAACCAGTTGCTGTGCACAATCATTAAACAATAGCATGGTATTATATATATAAAACACTTTAACAAGGCACCCCTGTTACAGTTTTTGACAATTGCTTACACATGATATCTGAAACTATGCCTCCTTTTCTCTAGACTCTACACACAAAACCCCAAAACAGACACACATGCAAAACATCACATCTCTTGCAAAACAAACACTTAATTCCAAACAATTTGAACTCTTCTCAAAATTGTTTTTGCAACAAAACTCTACACACAAACCATAAAATCCGCTCTTATACACGCCAACTACACACAGATTTGAAAAATGTAAAAACACTACCATCTTGTGTATTTTGCATGTTCAATGGAGTCCACGGCAGTTCATCATAGCACTCACACGTACACAAATATATACAATATGTATGCATATTCAGTATATATTTCCGCTATAACGTAACGTATTTTCATACATATTTTGGGATGAACAGTAACAGACAAAACAAATACAGCACAATATAAACAAATAGGCTTGTTACTATAAAGAAAAAAACAATTAGGGTGCATCCTGTCTCCTATTTGTGTCTGGCCACAGCACCCATCAACATCACAAGCGATGTTCTCTCTGGCTAAACAGTGGGGGAAGTAGCGTATTCAGCCCTGGCATGCCCCCTCGTTTATGTCACCACAGGCCTCCTCTTTGTCCTCGTCCCCCTCTTACTCTCTCCAAAATTTGCCTCCATTGTTGTCCAAACCAAGAAAGCCAACCGGAATCTATTTATAGTGTACAATCTCTGATTTCTAAGTGAAGAAATTAGCTTTAAGTGTTTTCACTCGTGAGCACTGGGTGTAGGTAATCGGCAAATGAGTGTGGCATTTTGAATGGCAGTGTTTTCCCAAACGAAACACAGGATCTGTTAGTTTTGAAAGATGTCTAATGTAGAGAACTGTGTTTAGTAAAAAGTGTTTTAAAATTGCAAACTGAGTGTAAAGCAGATAACGTACTTGCAGATTAGGTACATGAGTTTATGATTCACTGAGTGTGTCTCAAGTACCACTTTTAATGTGTAAGCGATTGTAAAAAAATATAAAAAAATATTTGCATTCCAGGTGACTACCACATGAAGCTGGTTGAGAGAATGCCAAGAGTATGCAAAGCTGTCAAGGCCAAGGGTGGCTACTTTAAAATACAGTTGAAGCCGGCAGTTTACATACATACACCAGCTAATTTTCAGTTTCTAGTAGGTGTTGCTTGAGAACATGCTCTTTGCTAAGAAGCTATAATTATATATATTTAACCATTTTAATTGATAACAAATCACAGTGAGGTACTTAATTGTCACGCAATTTGTTTTGATATTGAGATAAAAACAGCTGCTTTGGTCATGTTTAAAAAACAGCTTCCTATTTGAATGTTATGTATAATACAAATTATACATCTCAAGCCAAAAACATGACAGCATCCTCTGAGGGGATAGCAAGCATTTTTGAAACTGTCTGTTTGAGATACAAGTTTGAGGTGGGGTTTTTGAAGTTTCTCTCACTTATGCTTTGGCCACAAATACAAGTATAGGATGAATCAAAAACACTATTTGGGTAGGAGTTAAGATGTGCTTTTAAAAGTGAGACTTTCACTGGACAGTTAAGGCCAAGGCTTGAGTATGGACTCTATAAATATGGCTCTGACTAGAACTACATGAAACACTTCAAAGAAACATTTCTTTTAGCAGAAGACTACAGCAAGAGATTTAACAAAAAAAATATTTATTCCATTTGGATGATGTAGATATTTACATTGAATGCATCATATTCTTGGCACGTTGACAAACAAGTCAAAAATGAACAAACAAGACATGGTGAACCTGCTGAAAACGATAAACAACCAGTGAGCGATTTATTGACATTCACAGCATTACTGACAACTGATTATTATGGTGATCATTACTTGTGTTTACACAGATATTAGTAGTCATTTCAATTGATTTGTCATGACACTACAGATGCTAAACTACAGCAGCATTTTAGACATTGAGCAATAGAGCCAAACACATTCTAGATATAGCAGATCACTGATGCAACATGAAAAAAAAGTCAATCAGTTTAGATTTGAACTAGATGACGAGGACCTTGATTGAAAAAAATAGATGTGCAAAACCACCTTTATGTGTCTGATTTTATACCAGACATATATATATTTAAAAAAAAAATAATATTACCTACAATTTATGTCCCCACCTAGAGTCCGATTCCAAATATCACATCTTCTGCAGCGGTTAAAAGCAGTAGTTGGTTTTATAGGAAATTCACAAAATAAAAAACAGCTTTAAAAAAACACTTGTTAACAGACAAATGGTTGGACAAAAACTAAAATACTAAGAACAAGGAGTATTACATTTAGCTTCCACAGGCTGCCAATTCTGATCTTTACCAAATGATTGGCAAAAGAGTTGATCTGATTGGTTAAAAGGCCAATTAGTGGACAAAGTTCAGAACTGGGCTGCCTGTGTAAACGCAGCCAGTGTCAAGACACTTTACAATTTGATTAAAAGCCATATGTCTTGTATATAAAAAAGGTTTCACATCAGATTGTCCTTACATTGTTCATAATACACTCACACACATACAAAACACACTCACACATACCCCGATAGTGGGGTGAATCACCATTGAACTGGATTCCAGTTCTCTAGACGTTTTGACAGGCAGCCGAATTCTGACATTTTTTTCACAAAATTGTTTTTGATCAATCAGATCAGCTCTGAGAAATATCTGATATGATTGGTCAAAAGACCAATTTGTGGAAAAAAGATCAGGATTGGGATGCCTGTCTAAACACAGCCAATTTTGCACAGAAGGAAAGACACAGATCAGGTGAAGAACCAAGATTAAACAAGTATGTTTTTTTTTTAAAGAACCTTAAAAAAGGGGAAATCAGCAGTTGCTAATTACATTTTTGGACTTATAAATTAATGATTCTTGAAGAATAAAATGTATAAATGCCTCCATCAGAACCCAAAATCTAAGCTTTTACTCCAATGTTTGTAACCAAAGTAAATGTAAACAAACACTATATAGCCTCAAAACATGGTTAAAACTCAATGTTGATATCATGGATGGTAATCCCAATTTGAGAATAGTTACATTTCTCCAGCCCATCCCTCAGCTTTTTACCGAAACCGGGGATCACTCTTCGTTATTGTTTCCTCTGCTGATTGCCACTTTAGATAGAAATATGTCAAATGAAAGATTCGGATGCACTCTTTTCAAATCCCGCTGCAAGGATTTTTTTAAATAGCAATTTGCATTGATTGGTATCACGCCGAGAGTCGCTTCCTGATTTGACAGCTCTAACGCCGTTACACCTACGACATTCCATGAATAAAAGCAATGAAACTGCTATACAGTTGTCAGTTATCGCAGGTGAAGGAAGAACTGATTGAATCTAAACTTTGTGCACCGTCACTCATCACTGGTGGGCGGGGACTGTGAACAGGGCTTCTTCCGGCATCCGTGAAATGTCTACATTCTGTACAATGAAAAGAGAGAGAGAAAGCAGTCAGTACTAGGACACATAAGGTTAGTTTAATTTAACCTTTTTCTCTCTGTTTAGCTGTGTTCATATTGGCAGTTTGAAGTGACTCAAATCCTACTTATTTGCATATCCGATTCGAAATCGGTACTTCTTCCTACAGCCAAAAAGTACATAAGATCGGATACCTAGGTGGTTTGACGTCGGTTACAATCCGATTTCTGGCCATGCAACTTCTGTCTGAACGGTCAAATCAGATTTATGCCCTCAAGTGGTTTATTATTAGTCATATTTATTTTTTCATTTTTTATTTAACTAGGCAAGTCCACTAAGAACACATTTTTATATATCTTGTTGCTTGCGTGTGGTAGCAAACTAGCTTCTTCATTGTGTACATAAAAATGAGTGAATGTGCTAGAAAGTTAAACAGCTTCCTAGCTAGCTAGTTGAGTGCTGTGGCTAGCTAGTTGAGTGCTGTGGCTAGCTAGTTGAGTGCTGTGGCTAGCCAAAAAGGACTGGTTTTGAAAGTTGGATCATCTTATCTTGAGGCTTTAAAAGTGTTGTTACACTATGATTTTGAACATTCAAAGCAAACATCCATGGCAGGCATCGTTGTCACCTTAGCACGCTACATAACGCCTCAGTAAAAGGAAGCACGAGCACCACTACCAATCAGCCTACACACCTGTCATTACTATGACTACTGTAGCCTTGTCAGTAAATGAATGCTGTCTAAACACACAAATCCGATTTGGTAACTTGTAACTTGCTGTTTGGACAGTCAGTAGTCCAAAATGTATTTGAAAAACAAAAAAACGTATTTGAGCATTAAGGCCTGCAGTGTGATCAAGGCTTTTGAGAGTGCAAGCCCAGAAAGAGTGCTTCTGTCTGGGGTACCTACCTCTGGCCTGTCCCTATGGGTGTTCACAGCTTCCACATTCAACCAGACAGACTCTACTTTACATCCTACATGAACAGGATGGGAGACAAAACAAAACATGTTCCTTCGTCAGACCACTAGAGAGCAGCAGCAGTACACTGGGTCTAATACACAGATCAACACTACTAAGGTACATAAAATATAGGTGACAGTGTAAAGGATCCAGGTGTTCCGAATCAAATGGATAAATACATGTCATTGGAGTAAATATGCATGGAAAAAAGCAGGGGCGCAACTTTTATAAAAATATAAAACACTAAAGCACACAATGCCACTTTTTGTATCACAGTGTAATGATACAACTGTGTGTGGGGGTGGGAGGACATACACAAAAATGCTATTTCAGAATGTGTGAGGAGGGGGGGGGGGGGTCAGGTCCCCAGTGAAAGTTGCACCCCTGGAATAAAAGCATCTCATTGAAACCACTATGCTGTGTTTATTAATACTTTCATGCAGTTATTGATAACAGTGTCCTCACCATACGCCACAGGGGTCAGCTTCAATACAGTGTGCAAAGGGCACTTCAGGTAAGGTAGCTCCTCTGAAGAACAAAAACAGAACAATGTTGTAAAAGCCTAAATGGATTCAATTGAGTTAGAGCTACTAAAATCATATACCAATGCTTATCTGATCATGACTGATGAACAGCACATGCAGAACACTCACTCTCCTATATGCTCAGTTTGTTATTGAATAGTAGGAATTAAACCGTAATACTGGGGTGTGTTGGGTATTTTAAGAGATATATGGTACCTGCACTCTTATCCAGGAAGTAAGCGAGCAGGCAGCGCATAACAGCCTGGTGACAGATGACCAGGACATTCTCCTGCCTCTCCAGCTCCATGATGACTGGCTCCAACCGCTGCACCAGGTCCTCATAGGACTGAGGGGACAAGTAGAGGCCTGTTAACACACACTTTGTCAGTCAGTGTTGGTGCTGTGATGGACTCACCTCTCCTTTAGGGTAGCGGTAGCGGTATTTGTCCTGGTCTCTCAGTGAAAACTCCACAGGGAAATGTACCTGGATCTCCTCATACGTCAGCTCTTCACACACACCCTAGCAGAGGGAAACAAAGTAAAACAAGCTGTTTAACAGCAGGGTTAGGATACATGGGAAGTGGGAACCACCAATCCCATTGGCTGACTCAGAGCATAATCGTAGATACACTATGAAAGAATAAATACAAACAAAATACCAAGTCTAAACACATGTAACAAAAAACTAAAATTTGTTTAACAGCAGGCTTAGGAAACATGACATTGAAATTAAAAGGACACATTAAATTCATATTTTAGGCCGAAATTGCACACACACACAAGACTTACAGCATTGATCTCGTTGAGAGCCTTCCACTGCTCATAGGGGACAGCCACGGCCTCGGCTGTCTGAATGGTTCTCTTCATCTGACTGGTCCACACCTTCAGATTCTTAATGTTTTGCTCCTGGATAAACTTCCCCAGACACTTTGCAAACTGCCCAACAGAAAAGGGAGAGAAAGATTGTTGCATATACATTTTTATTACGAAAAGACAGATGGCAAATCAACAAACCTCCTTGCCCCTGCCAGACAGGCCCGAGTCTCCTCCGATGCGTCCTTTGACGTTGAGGTCACTCTCTCCATGGCGACACAGGTAGATGGAGCGTGGTGTGATGTGGATATTCATTAGGTAGTAGACAATGCGGCTCTGGATGTGGTCCAGCACCCTGTTCACCAGGTATCTCCGGCCCACGTCCATGATCTTAATGTAGGACAGATCCCTGGGGTGGGGGATGGAGTAGGAGTGACTATCAGATCTATTAGCAGTGTGAGGTTAAGACTGCTGACCTTGTCCATGTGTATTCTGAGTATGTGTTTGCATTCTCACTTGTCTAGTATCTTGTCAAAACGTATTCTGAAACCACAAGTGTGTGTGTGTGCGTGCTCACCTGTCTAGAACCTCATCCAGTGGCTGGTAAGAGTTCTCGTAGCACTTGATTCTCTTCATGAAGTCCTCGATGACCTCCTCTGTATTACAGTCTATGTAGTCAGGACTACCCAGCTTCACTTGCTGCACAGACAGATATGAAATACAGACAGTAAGAGGATATACAGACAGTAAGAAGAAATTAGTCTAGAGAAAAAGAGGAAACCCATCTTGCGTGTCTGAATGTTTGCCAGGGCATATCAACAGAAAGATAGTACAAATTATTCATCAGGAGGCCTGTCACACAGGAATATCAATTATTAAAGCAGAAGTCTTGAATTTTATGAGCAAGTATGCTTAATAATGTCTGATCTTTTATACAACCAGTGACACACGAACAGTGCTGAAAGATAGGAGAGATGTCACACACCGCTATGTTCTCTGCAATGACATCAGGGTCTTCACACACAGACTCCACAAAGAACACCTGGGAGGTTGAAAATGAAGATTCCGTATATAAAATACATTACAGTGAAATATACTGTACACTATAAGGAAAGATAGTGAAGCCAAAGAATAGACAATAACTACAGATAGTAACACCTGGCCCTGTGGTTCCATACCTTAAAGCCATTCTGCTCTGCAAACCTGGTGATGGTCCATCTCCTCTCCCTGGTGGTGTTAGTGGCATCAAACACCTGTGGCAATGAAGGCCAAACTCCAGTCAGTCACAACATCCTCATTGCATTCAGGTTAGGAGTCCCGGCAGCATCATGCACATACATGAACATGTATAGGAGTTGCTGCACTTACCCAAACAAGTCTTGTAGACTGAAGAGCAATAGTGGGAACAAGGGTGCACACGCCAAAACACAAGTTATTCTCTGCATAGTAGGCTAGATTAATTACATACCTGTATATTGAATTTAACATTCAAGACAGCCCTGGCATTTGAATACATGTACCTAATCTACATAAATACATCCAGTAAATGTAATTACCAAGCAAGAAATAACTAACTATTGGCGTGTGCACCCTTTTCCCACTATTTAGCAACATCCTCATTCACACTGTGATCATGAACCAAACAAGTCACCGTGGGCCTGATCTGCTCTACTCACCGCCACCTGGCCTCCCTCCACAGTCAGGTACTGGCACACATCATTCAGCGCCGTCAGTGCACACTGCCTATGGGTGGACACGTACACAACAGAATCAGAAAGATGGCAAGAAACTACTTCAAGAGAGAATGTAGGTACAGATCTATGATAATTAACTGAATTGAAACTTTGCTAAAATAAAGCAACTGGGTCAAAATGTATTTTGTGGATATTAATGCAAATAGATACTACTCCCCCCCCTTTCAACTGTATCTGCCTAGTAGAGCCCAACAAAGAGCCTATTCCCTGTAACTTTGGCCTGTAATGAGGGATAAGTGAATAGAGTGTTGGGTTAGGCCTAACTTGTCCCATGCATTTCAATCCATCAGCCCTTCTCCAGCCTCACCTCCTGATCTGCAGCCCCTCTTCATTGTCTGGATGGAAAAACTCAAAAGACTTGTAAATCTTCACACACTCCCTCCTGTACTGACCCACGTTGAACTCTAAACAACACATAGATACTTTTAGTCAAGATGAACATGCTTATAGGGTAAACCCTATTCCCTGTGTGTATGTGTCTGTGTGTGTGAGACCGAGAGAAAAACTTGACCTAGTACCTTTGGTTGGCACACCAATCCAGTTGAGATAGCGGGTCAGCTTCTTGGAGATGTAGGTCTTCCCTCTTGCTGGGAGGCCCACCGTCACAATGAGGGTGGGACAGTTGGTCATACATACTGAGAGAGAAAGAGGAGATACAGAAAAATAGGAAGAGAGACAGAAAGTTGAATGAACTCAGACATTGTGAAAATCAGTGGAAGGTACAGTCTGTTGTTGAATCAAGTGGGACCTTGCCCCATTAACGCAGATACTAATCGAACAACTCAGACGTTGATTAATGCATAGACTGGATGGAGTAGCTTTGGGTGATCATTTGAGTGAATGTAAAGCAGACACAAACAGATACATGCATTCACAATGAGAATTGAAACCCCTAGCATATCTGAGCCAACTGAGGAACAATGAGAAAGTAGAGTGGAGAGAGGAGAAGTAGGCATGAATAGTGTTGTTGACAGAGGGAATCTAGGAATAAAAATAAATGAATAAATTGCTCCCATACCGGAGAGCAAGTCAAACAGACTATGGCTTTGCAAAGGCTGGTGAAGCTGTGAGACACATATTTGCAGATGTAATTATACTAGGGTAAGTAGACCTGACGCTAAGAGGGATCCACAGACTGCACACAGGCATACTATCCGATGAGCCTAGAACAACCAACTTACAGTGATCAACTACAGAACAGCCTTATTGAAACCATCAACAAAAGTTCAAAAAGAGTGACACAGCATAAAACGCTGACCAACTGCTTGCTCCTAGTGCTGAGGGCAGAAAAAGCATCTAATGACGTACTTAGCTTTTCTACGAGTGGTCTGAAGCAGGCATTAGATTACGAGCTCCTACGAATGTTGAAACGATGAACTTAGCCTTAAGATGCTTTTGGTAAACCGGGCCTGGTTTGACAAAGTCATCCTGTGGCCCTCTTCTAAACAGAGGGGAAAGTATGCAACTGTCCTACAAACTCTGGCTGCTAACAGGCTATCCCTCCTCCTTGGTAAACAAGCAATTGTAATCCCCTCCACTGACCCTATGAAATCACACCAAGCCTGGCATGGTTCTGTGTTCTAGTATTTTTCCAATTACTGTGCCAAATATACAATGAGCCAAAGTGGGCACAACCACCTCTGAAATCTTCAGCGGTTGCACCTGAGGGAGAGTCGAGCTCAGCACAAGGGAGAGTCTGGAATAGGTCAGAGGGAGAAGTGTGGTTTTTTAGTGTGAGGACACGGAACAAGTCAAACCTAAAATATTACAGATTCTAAGCAGTGGCTGACTGAACCCTTGGTTGGCTCAGCAAAAAGTAGACCGTTCCACAGGAGGTGAGACAAACCAAGACTGCAGAGTAATCATCTGCTGCCTACCTACCACACACAAATGACACTGCCCTCCACACAAACAAAATCTCTCTTCTGCAACACCGTTATGCAGCAGTATACCACCCTGAATAACATTGCTGGCTTTCCTTTGAAGCTACGCCGGGTCAGTCCTTGGATGGGAGATCAGATGCTGCTGAAAGTGGTGTTGGAAGTCCTTTAGGGAGCACTCTGCCCTCTGATCAAAGGAGATCTCAATGCCCCAGGGTAGTGACAGGGACACTGCCCCAAGTAGGGTGTCGTCTTTCGGATGGGACGTTAAAACGGGTTTCCGGACTTCCTGTGGTCACTAAAGATCCCAAAAGTAGGGATGTTAACCCAGGTGTCCTGGCTGAATTCCCAATCTGGCCCTCATACCATCATGGCCACCATCCCAGCTTCCAATTGGCTCATTCATCCCCTCTTCCCCCCTGTAACTCTACCCCAGATCATGGCTGTAAAAGATATGTTCTTAGTCAATTTACCAGGTAAAATAAGGATTAATTAAAGAAATATGCCCTCTAAGGAAATGTTTTTCATAAAACCATCTAGGGAAATCCCTGTTGGGACCCGAACCCACAGTGAAGGGACATATGGAAGTTCTGTAGTGAATCAGTAAGTTTTCCCCAACTGTTTGTTTTGGACTTTTGACGATGGTTGGCTGCCTGTTATTCTGCCGCGCAACAATAACAGTGGCTCATATTGATCATTTACCAGTCCCTTCTCAATGCTGCTGGGCCATGGACAAGTGGACCAAACAAACAAATACACAAACAGGCGCTCCTGTGCTGTCCTTTCCATAAGTTCAACGTCGCCTTCACAATATATTTGCTCAAATTATGTTTAAAGGGCGGCTGAACTCACAGAATTTGCCTGGGCTTTTCTGCTGCTCATTAAGAAAAACGAGATTTGCGTCTTGGGGGGGGGGGGGTAGTTGTAACACTGACGAAGATGAGGACAGACAGTGGAGAGCAACCTGGACGTCTCGGCCAGCGGAGCCCTTGAGTGGATGTTGAACTGGATGTGGAATGAGCTAGACGGCACAGAGTTTTTAATACACGTCCGGACACCATCTTGTAGAGCAAAGAGAGCGAGCTATCTGTCGCAGCCAAGGGGAAGCGGTGGCTTATCGGAGGACGCTGCTAACTTGTACAACACATTTCTTCTACTACAGCTCATCTCACAGGCTCTTTGTGCTAATTCTACAAATATACAAAAGAGTACAAAACATTAGGATCACCTTCCTAATATTGAGTTGCCCTCAGAACAGCCTCAAATCATCGGGGTATGGAATCTACAAAGTGTTGAAAGCATTCCAGTGAGTTGGCAGGATGTCCTTTGGGTGGTGGATCATTCTTGATACACACAGGAAACGGTTGAGTGTGATAAACCCAGCAGCGTTGCAGTTCTTGACACACTCAAACCAGTGCGGGTGGCACCTACTACCATACCCAATTTAAAAGGCACTTACATTTTTGTCTTGCCCATTCACCTTTGAATGGCACACATACACAATCCATGTCTAAATTGTCTCAAGGTTTACCAACCATTCTTTAACCGGTCTACTACCTTTCATACACACTGACTGAAGTGGATTTAACAAGTGACATCAAGAGATCATAGATTGACCAGGTGAAAGCTATGTCATGGAAAGAGCAGTTTTGTATACTCACAGTGCATTGGTTCAATATCACCTTCTCACGATAAAAAGCCATAACAATTTTTCCATCCTTACTTTCTATGCTACAATACTGTATTGATTGTTGCTATTAATAATGGAAACTCCAGCTATTTATATTTTCCTGTTGAGAAACAATATCCCATGTATAAATCCAGTAATGTACAGGTGGCCACATTTGAGAATGACAAATATTAATTTCCACAAAGTTTGCTGCTTCAGTGTCTTTGGAAATTTTTGTCAGATGTTACAATGGAATACTGAAGTATAATGACAAACATTTTATAAGTGTCAAAGGCTTTTATTGACAATTACATGAAGGTGATGCAAAGAGTCAATATTTGCAGTGTTGACCCTTCTTTTTCAAGACCTCTGCAATCTGCCCTGGCATGCTGTCAATTAACTCCTGAGCCACATCCTGACTGATGGCAGCCTATTCTTGCATTATCAATGTTTGGAGTTTGTCAGAATTTGTGGGGTTTTGTTTGTCCACCCGCCTCTTGACGATTGACCACAAGTTCTCAATGGGATTAAGGTCTGGGGAGTTTCCTGGCCGCGGACCCAAAATATCAGTGTTTTGTTCCCCGAGCAACTTAGTTATCACTTTTGCCTTATGGCAAGGTGCTCCATCATGCTGGAAAAGCCATTGTTCGTCACCAAACTGTTCCTGGATGGTTGGGAGAAGTTGCTCTCGGAGGATGTGTTGGTACCATTCTTTATTCATGACTGTGTTCTTAGGCAAAATTGTGAGTGAGCCCACTCCCTTGGCTGAGAAGCAACCCCACACATGAATGGTATCAGGATGCTTTACTGTTGGAATGACACAGGACTGATGGTAGCACTCACCTTGTCTTCTCTGGACAAGCTTTTTTCCAGATGCCCCAAAATGTCAGAAAGGGGATTCATCAGAGAAAATGACTTTACCCCAGTCCTCAGCAGTCCAATCCCTATACCTTTTGCAGAATATCAGTCTATCCCTGATGTTTTCCTGGAGAGAAGTGGCTTCTTTGCTGCCCTTCTTGACACCAGGCCATCCTCCAAAAGTCTTCGCCTCACTGTGCATGCAGATGCACTCACACCTGCCTGCTGCCATTGCTGAGCAAGCTCTGTATTGGTGGTGCCCCGATCCCGCAGCTGAATCAACTTTAGGAGACGTCCTGGCCCTTGCTGGACTTTCTTGGGTTCCCCAAAGCCTTCTTCACAACATTTGAACCACTCTCCTTGAAGTTCTTGATGATCTGATAAATGGTTGATTTAGGCGCAATCTTACTGAGAGCAATATCCTTGCCCGTGAAGCCCTTTTTGTGCAAAGCAATGATGACTGCACGTGTTTCCTTGCAGGTAACCATGGATGACAGAGGAAGAACAATGATTCCATTACTGAATTATTCTTTGTAACAAATCAAACATTTAAACACCATTTTAGAAGGTAAAGTAAAAATCCAAACCAGTCAATGATTGCCGGCCCTATCGCCAAACCCTACGCTGGCAGTTATTGTTGTTTCCCCATGAGTCACTGTAGAAACAACATAGCCACTACCACTTCCTCAAAATAGTCAGAATTAATATAAGATAAATATTCATTAATATAAGATAAATCAAGTTACCAAATTGATTTTTTTGCAGAGGAGGTCTTAGTCGCGCAACTTTATCTGGCTAAGGTGTTTGATGCACTATTTCTCAAGCAAAGATGGACCATTTTTCATGGCCAAAGTCTAACTCCGCCTCTTTCTCAGTTTTCAAACAGAAACGGAGGGTGCCTTTGGTGGGTCTTCGAAGTGTCATTCTGGTCATACGCGCCAGAACCAAAGCAGGTAGTTTGTTATCGAAGCTAGCCAATAACTCCTCCAGTATGTGTTGATGTCATTTTACAGGATTTGTTTTTGGACAGAAGATGTAGAGAATCGGTAAGATATAGCACAGTTTCAATTCTCACTTCAAATCAAAATCGCATTTGTCACATGCACCAAATACAACAGTTATAGACTACCATGAAATTCTTGCTCACGAGCCCTTCCCAACAATGCAGAGTTAAAAAATATTAATATAAATACAAATAGTAACACGAGGAATACAACACACAAGAATTAAGCTACATACAGGGAGTACCAGTACAAGACCAATGTGCAGGGGTAAGAGGTACTTGAGGTAGATATGTACATAAAGGCAGGCTAAAGTGACTAAACAACAGGATAGACAATAATAGAGTAAAAATAACTGAGTAGCAGTAGTATATGATAAGTATGAAAGTGTGTGTTGTGTCTGTATGTGGGTTTTGTGTAAGAGTGTCGGTGTAACGTGTGTGAATGAATACACACACACACACAACAGTTTGGGTGTCACTTAGAAATGTCCTTGTTTTTGAAAGAAAAGCAAATTTTTTGTCCATTAAAATAACAAACTTGATCAGAAATACAGTGTAGTCAGTTAATGTTGTAAATGACTATTGTAGCTGGAAACGGCAGATTTTTTAAATGGAATATCTACATAGGCATACAGAAGCCCATTATCAGCACCCATCACTCCTGTGTTCGCTAATCCAAGTTGATCATTTTAGAAAGCTAATTGACCATTAGAAAACCCTTTTGCAATTATGTTAGCACCGTTGAAAATGGTTGTGCTGATTAAAGAAGCAATAAAACTGGCCTTCTTTAGACTAGTTGAGTATCTGGAGCATCAGCATTTGTGGGTTCGATTACAGGCTCAAAATGACCAGAAACAACGATATTTCTTCTGAAACTCGTCTATTCTTGTTCTGAGAAATTAAGGCTATTCCACGAGAGAAATTGCCAAGAAACTGAAGATTTCATACAATGCTGTGTACTACTCCCTTCACAGAACAGCGCAAACTGGCTCTAACCAGAATAGAAAGAAGTGTGGGAGGCCCCGGTGCACAACTGAGCGAGAGGACAAGTACATTAGTGTCTAGTTTGAGAAACAGATGCCTCAAGTCCTCAACTGGCAGCTTCATCAAACGGTATCCGCAAAACACCAGTCAACGTCAACAGTGAAGAGGTGACTCCGGGATGCTGGCCTTCTAGACAGAGTTACAAAGAAAAAGCCATATCTCAGACTGGCCAATAAAGAGAAAAGATTAAGATGGGCAAAAGAACACAGAAACTGGACAGAGGAACTCTGTCTAGAAGGCCAGCATCCCATAGTTGCCTCTTCACTGTTGAGACTGGTATTTTGCTGGTTTGCTGTATAACAAAAAAATAAAAACAGGTGTTAAATCAAAATATATTTCAGATTCTTCAAAGTAGCCACCCTTTGCCTTGATGACAGCTTTGCACATTCTTGGCATTCTCTCAAATAGCTTAATGAAGTAGTCACTTCGAATGCATTTCAATTAACAGGTGAGTCTTGTTAAAAGTTCATTTGTGGAATTTCTTTCCTTCTTAATGCATTTGAGACAATCAGTTGCGTTGTGACAAGGTAGGTGTGGTATACAGAAGACAGCCTATTTTGGTAAAAGACCAAGTCCATATTATGGCAAGAACCTCTCAAACAAGCAAAGACAAATCACAGTCAATTGTTATGTTAAGACGAGGTCAGTCAATACGGAAAATTTCAGTGCAGTCGTAAACAACATCAAGCGCTATGATGAAACTGGCTCTCATGAGGACCGCCACAGGAAATGATGACCCAGAGTTACCTCTGCTGCAGAGGATAAGTTGATTAGAGTTACCAGTCTCAGATTGGAGCCCAAATAAATGCTTCAGAGTTCAAGTAACAGACACATCTCAACATCAACTGTTCAGAGGAGACTGTGTGAATCAGGCCTTCATGCTTGAATTGCTGCAAAGAAACCACTACTAAAGAACACCAATAAGAAGAAGAGACTTGCTTGGGCCAAGAAACAGAGGTATGGACATCAGACCGGTAAAAATCTGTCCTTTGGTCTGACGAGTCCAAATGTGAGATTTTTGGTTCCTAACCGCTGTGTCTTTGTGAGACGCATAGTTGAATGGATGATCGCCGCATGTGTGTTTCCCACAGTGAAGAATGGAGGAGGTGGTGTGATGGTGCTTTGCCGGTGACACCGTCAGTGATTTATTTAGCATTCGAGGCACACTTAACCAGCATGGCTACCACAACACTCTGCAGTTATACGCCATCCCATCTGGTTTGTGCTTAGTGGGACTATCATTTGTTTTTCAAAAGGACAATGATCCAACACATCTCCAGGCTGTGTATTTGACCAAGGAGGAGCGTGATGAGTGCTGCATTAGATTACCTGGCCTCCACAATCACTCGACCTCAACCCAATTGAGATGGTTTGGGATGAGTTGGAGCGCAGAGTGAAGGAAAAGAAGCAAACAAGTGCGCAGCATATGTGGAAACTCCTTCAAGACTGTTGGAAAAGCATTCCAGGTGAAGCTGGTTGAGACAATGCCAAGTGTGCCTACTTTAAAGAATCTAAAATCCCAAATATATTTGGATTTGTTTAACACTTTTTTTGGTTACTACATGATTCCATATGTGCTATTTCATAGTTTTGATGTTTTCACTATTTTACAATGTAGAAAATAGTAAAATAAAGAAAAACCCTTGAATGAGTAGATGTGCAAACTTTTGACTGGTACTGTAAATAAATCAGAGGCACTGCGTAATGGGCAGGTTTGTCTCAGGTCCTGCAGCTATCAGTGGATAGAGTGTAATCAGCCATCAATCATGACAATTCGCCCTCGTAAATCATAGTCCACAGATGGATAGTCCGGCATCCCTGCGACACTAGCTAAACTGCTCTGAGACCCCCATCCGTGGGGGACTAGGCTACAGCCTGAACGCCTACCTACCCAAGATTCCCAAACCAACATGTCTCCAGTACATGTACTCTGTTAATTTGATTATGTTGACAGTTTGAGAAATTGCCTGAGCTGTGCTGAGAATTTGAAAAGAATGAATGCCAATGGTCCAATATTCTAGAACATTGCATACGTACATGTTTGGTCCGAGTCCGCAGACACAGAGACGCTATAGTCTGGCATTCCATTGTGACATAGCTTCGTAGCGCTCTGAGACCACCATCCACGTTACTAACAGCCCTAATGCGCACCTTGCCAGAATTCCCAACCACTGCACTGCGTCTATTTGAACGTGTTGACAGTTTTGATTGAGCCACGCAGATAATTCGAAAATCGAGATGTATGAAAGCCAATGGTCCAACATTGTAGAACACGCGTTTTGGACTTTAGTGGCACTTTAATGGGCAAGTGCATGATTGTAATCCAAACCAACCCTCATGTAAATTGTGACAACCTCAGTTACACACATCTCACAAAACTCTGTTTTGGAATAGACTGACTTTATGACCAAAGGCATCCTACTTACACGTGTTAGTCAATTTTGCCATTGGAATACGTGTTTGACTAATACCGATGCCACATATGCAATTTCCACTAGATATGTTGCTTTTAGCATTCAGTTTCCCTTTAAACATGTTTAGTTAAACAATAAAATAACCTTGTTTTACTCTACATCGGCATGGTTAAGTTGATCGGTTGTGCGATCACCGGCCAACGGGCGCGTTGTCATGTGCGTGTCATCTGCCTGGTCTAATTCAATTCTGAGCGCTTCCATACCCTTTCGATATCATAGGCCATTTCTCTAGCAATTCATATAGTCATAGCCTATGCGTAATTGCAATATTTGCATGAATAAACATTTGAAAATGGAAATACCGAAATAAAAATATTTTAAAAAGTGGATTCATTTAAGACGAAATCGAAATGATTCAATATTAGGCTAGTCCCTTGAAGAAAATCCTGACCTTGACATGCTGCGCAACGCCACTGTGTAGAACACCTTGGAATCTCGAACTTCGATGAAGTACAACATATCTACATTTGTTTAAAATATAAAGTATTTGGCCAAATCGAGCATGCCCATGCGCTGTTGGCACAAGCCGGTGTTTCTCCAAGGCAACTTACCCCTTCTTTGTAAAATGTGTACAAAGAGCCCGTTTTTCCATGGCATCCATATTTTCTTCAGCGGGTTCTGAGTAAGCTCACGGGGTGATGTAGCCATTATATTGTATTCGTTGGAAGTCATCCTGGTCGCTGCACCTGTCCCGTTTTAAGCGACAGAAGCGATATTCTACTTAATGACAGCTAGTTTGAGCAACAGAGCTGCGAGGGAATGATATCATATTGGCCGAGGAACATAAAACGTACATCATTACCGTAATGTCACTACGCTGAGCGCAACAATTGGTGTAGGCTACTTTTATTGTCATTCAATAAAGTTGAGCAAAACGTTGTAATTTAGGCTATTTTCTGTTTATTTACGTTTCTATGAAGATGACCTGCCATTAACTCAGAGCATCTGTGTGTGAGGTCTGACTTTATTGTATGGGGCTTACTTGAAAAGGGATGCCAGTGTCAATGACTTCCCTGTTTTATTCTACAGGCCCAGGCTTAAATGCAACATTAACATAATAACATGCCATGTTATATAGGAAGACTATTAATGCTCCAAATACTGTCAGTTAGGAGAAAATATACATAGCCCGTTTGATTTTAAAATGCATTGTTCACGTTATAACAATATGGCTACTGCACGCTACAATTTAACAACCCAACTGTGCTTGTACCGTAATATCGTAGAACAGTGCCCCAAAAAGAGGGGCGCACTAAACTAAAGTAGGGGAAAGATAAAAAAACGAGTCTTCCGCTGTTCGCATGCAACGCACATGGACAGAGAATGTTGATGTGAATTTAACCAATCACAGGTGAAAAGAGGAAATGCATCATCCAATGGTAAGGCCGACACATTGGTCAGGAGGGCGTGTTCACTGAATGGGATCTAACGATAAACAACACATCATGCTAATTCATGGCATATATTCACGTTAGTTAACAGCAGTCTTACAGCAACCTGGCCAAACGGGGTGATAAGCGGTAGTGTAATGTACTTAAATAAAAATACTTTAAGGTACTACGTAAATCGTTTTTTGGGGTATCTGTACTTTACTGTTTATAGTTTTGACAACCTTTAATTTGATTTAGGAATGTAGTGAAGTACGTGCTTTTTACTCCTTACATTTTCCCCGACACCTAAAAGTACTTGTTACATTTTAAATGCTTAGCAGGACAGAAAAATTGTTAATTTCTTGCACTTATCAAGAGAACATGCCTGCTCATCCCTACTGCCTCTGATCTGGCAGACTCCCCAAAGACAAATGCTTGTTTGTAAATGAAGTGTGAGTGTTCCCCTGGCTAGCTGTAACAATAGTGCAATCTGGTTTGTTTAATATAAGGAATTTGAAATGATTTATACTTTTACTTTTGATACTTAAGTACATTTTAGCAATTTAATTTGCTTTTGATACTTAAGTAAATGTAAAGCTCCATCTCAGTGCTAGAGGCATCACTACAGACAATGGTTCGATTCCAGGCTGTATCACAACCGACTGTGATTGGGAGTGCCATAGGGCAGCGCACAACTGGCCCAGCGTCGTCCGGTTTAGGGTTTGGCCGGGGTAGCCGTCATTGTAAATAAGAATTTGTTATTAACTGACTTGTCTGGTTAAATAAAACCCAAATACTTTTACTCAAGTAAGTATTTTACTGGGTGACTTTCACTTGAGTCATTTTTTTTATGAAGGTATCTTTACTTTTACACAACAATTGGGTACTTTTTCCACCACTGGTGATAAGTTTCCCTACACAGAAAGTGTCATTGAAACAGAGTTGATTAAAAGTTCATTAAATATGTTTATTATGCCACTAACAGTCGGTATGTGCTTTGAACTGTAGCAATATAATAAACACAGCTTCTAACCAGTTTGTTGTTTTATTGTGCCTATATCGTAATATAATAGAACAGTGCGCCCTCAATAGTGCATCTGACAGCATATTATGCTAAAAAGAGGGGCGCCTCGGCAAAATGAAGGGGAAAGGTTAAGAAAACGCACTAGTTTGAGAAAAATACGTCTTCCGCTGTTCACATGCAACGTACATGGTCAGTGAATGTTCATGTGAATTTAACCAATCACGGGTGAAAACGGAAAAGGCATCGTCCAATGATAGGGCTGACACATTGGTCGGGAGGGCGTGTTCACTGCATGGGGAGCTGAAGATAAACGCAGTGGTCAAAGAGTGGAAGGTGTACAATTCATTCATGTTCAGCAATTCGAACAAACTGTTCAGAACAAACTCCCTTCCTCTGCCTCAAAATAACCTGGATGAAAATAATCCAAGGTAAACATACCACACACAGTACATAACTGTATTTTGCAACAACACATCATACAGATTCATAGCATAGATTCACAGGTTAGTTACAGCAGTCTGACAGCTTTATCCACTATCTTCCTGAACAAACTGGGTGATTATGAGTTTCCCTAATCAGAAATTGTAATTGAATCAGAATCGATTAAAAGTTAATTAAAACACGTTTATTATGCCACTAACAGTAGGTCTGTGTTTTTAATTGTAGCAATAGGATAAAAAACAGACTTTAACCAATGTGTTGTTTTATTGGCCCGAGCTGACAAAGTTCTACAAATGGACAGAATATTGAATCATGTTGCAATATTGTAGCTACAGTTTTCCAAAATTGCCAGTACTCACTTTCAGAGTAGAGGGATCATAGCACCCCCTTGTGGCATTTCCTAGCGGAAAACTGTGGACTTTCTAAAAACACTGGGAGGGGCTGTGCACCCACTCAATCCCCCATTGACACCAAGTAACATAGTAATGGAGATAATGCAATCATATCTATCCACACACACACACACACACACACAACCGGTCAAACGTTTTAGAACACCTACTCATTCAAGGGTTTTTATACGTTTACTATTATCTACATTGTAGAATAATAGTGAAGACATCAAAACTATGAAATAACACATATGGAATCATGTAGTAACCAAAAAAAGTGTTACAAAAAATTTAAATGTATTTTATATTTAGCCACCCTTTTCCTTGATGACAGCTTTGCACACTCTTGTCATTCCCTCAACCAGCTTCATGAGGTTGTCACCTGGAATGCATAACAGGTGTGCCTTCTTAAAACTACATTTGTGGAATTTCTTTCCTTAATGTGTTTGAGTCAGTTGTGTTGTGACAAGAACAGCTCAAATAAGCAAAGAGAAACAACAGACCATCATTACTCTAAGAAATTAAGGTCAATCAATACGGAACATTTCAAGAACTTTGAAAGTTTCTTCATTTGCAGTCGCAAAAACCATCAAGCTCTATGATGAAACTGGCTCTCATGCGGACTGCCACAGGAATGGAAGACCCAGAGTTACCTCTGCTGCAGAGGATAAGTTAGAGTTACCAGCCTCAGATAAATGCTTCACAGAGTTCAAGTAACAGACACATCTCAACATCAACTGTTCAGAGGAGACTGTGTAATAAGGCCTTCATGGTCGAATTGCTGCAAAGAAACCACTACTAAAAGGACACCAATAACAAGAAGTCACTTGCTTTGGCCAAGAAACACGAGCAATGGACATTAGGCCGGTGGAAATTTGTCCTTTGGTCTGATGAGTCCAACTTTGAGATTTTTGGTTCCAACTGCCATGTCTTTGTGAGACGCGGTGTGAGTGAACGGATGATCGCCGCATATATATATATATATATATATTTCACACCGGAAAGCATGGAGGAGGAGGTGTTATGGTGTGTGTGTGAGTGTGGGGGGGGGGGGCTTTGCTGGTGACAGTCTGATCTATTTAGAATTCAAGGCACACTTAACCAGCATGGCTACCACAGCATTCTGCAGCGATACACCATCCCATCTGGTTTGGGCTTAGTGGGACTATCATTTGTTTTTCAACAGGACAATGACCCAACACACCTCCAGGCTGTGTAAGGGCTATTTTACCAAGATGGAGAGTGATGGAGTTCTGCATCAAATGACCTGGCCTTCACAATCCTCCGACCTCAACCAAATTGAGAAGGGTTGGGATAAGTCAGACCGTAGAGTTAAGGAAAAGCAGCCAGCTAGTACTCAGCATATGTGGGAACTCCTTCAAGACGGTTGGAAAAGCATTCCAGGTGCAGCTGGTTGTGAGAATGCCAAGAGTGTGCAAAGCTGTCATCGTGGCAAATGGTGGCTAAAATATATTTTGTTTAACCCTTTGATTACTACATGATTCCATATGTGTTATTTCATAGTTTATGTCTTCACTATTATTCCACAATGTAGAAAATAGTAAAAAAAACAAAAAACCTTACAGCCGTGTTCTAAAATGTATGAAAGTTTTTTCCCTTCAAATCAACACACAATACTCCATAATGACAAAGCAAAAACAGGTTTTTAGAAATGTATATAACCCCTCCCCCCTGGAAATATCACACTTACAAAACTATTCATACCCTTTACTCAGTACTTTGTTGAAGCACCTTTGGCAGCGATTACAGCCACAAATCTTCTTGGGTATGACGCTACAAGCTTGACACACCTGAATTTGGGGAGTTTCTCCCATTCTTCGCTGTTGATCCTCTCAAGCTCAGTCAGGTTGGATGGGGAGCATCACTGCACAGCTATTTTCAGGTCTCTCCAGAGATGTTCGGTCGGGTTGAAGTCCGGGCTCTGGCTGGGCCACTCATGGACATTCAGAGACTTGTCCTGAAGCCACTCCTGCGTGGTCTTGGCTGTGTGCTTAGGGTCATTGTCTTGTTGGAAGGTGAACCTTTGCCCCTGTCTGAGGCCCTTAGCGCTCTGGAGCAGATTTTCATCAAGGATCTCTGTACTACATTTATCTTTCCCTCGATCCTGATTAGTTTCCTAGTCCCTGCCAGTGAAAAACATTCCCACAGCATGATCCTGCCACCACGCTGCCAGGTTTCCTCCAGACGTGACGCTTGGCATTCAAGCCAAAGTGCTCAATCTTGGTTTCATCAAACCAGAGAATCTTGTTTCTCATGGTCGGAGAATCCTTTAAGTGCAGTTTGGCAAACTCCAAGCAGGCTGTCATGTGCCTTTTACTGAGGAGTGGCTTCCATCTGGCCACTCTACCATAAAGGCCTGATTGGTGGAGTGCTGCAGAGATGGTTATCCTTTTGGAAGGTTCTCCCATCTCCACAGAGGAACTCTGGAGGAACTCTGAATTTACAACAGGTGGACTCCAATCAAGTTGTAGAAACATCAAGGGTGATCAATGGAAACAGAATGCACCAGAGCTCAATTTAGAGTCTCACAGTAAAGGATCTGAATACCGTAATTTCCGGACTATAAGCCGCTACTTTTTTCCCACGCTTTGAACCTCGCGGTTTATACAATGACGTGGCTAATTCATGGATTTTTCCCGCTTTCACAAGATTCATGTCAAACAACTGAGCACCGTCACATAATGTGACGTAAACCGAGCGGGATCAAACTTCCCATCATTCTGATTACGGTAGTCATTTTGTCACCCTCATCATGGCAAAGACACAGAGAAATGCATATGATGCAGCTTTCAAGTTGAAGGCGATCGATCTGGCTGTTGGAAAAGGAAATAGAGCTGCTGGCAGCGTTGAGCTTTGTCAAAAAATCCACTATCATCAATGGGTTTCGAAAGGCTGGACTGCTGCTTGTTGAAGAGGGCAGCGATCCAACATCGGATGAAGCAATTCTGAGGCTATTCAACTCCGACACCGAAGGAGATGACTTCAGTGGTTTCAGTGCACAGGAGGAGGAAGATAGTGACCAATGACTTTCTTGGTAGGCTACTGTTTACTGCTATTTTTTTACATTTTTGTTACAAGCCGTGTTTCGTTTAAAGGCTGTGTAAAGTTAATTTGTTTCAATGTACCGGCAGGCACCTGCGGCTTATTAGACATGTGCGGCTTAGTTATGTACAAAATACACATTTTTTAAATTCAGTGCGTGCGGTTTATATTCAGGTGTGCAGAAATTAAGGTACTTACATAAATACGTTTATTTTTTTTTATAAATTAGCAAACATTTCCAAAAACCTGTTTTGCTTTGTCATTATGGGGTATTGTGTGTAGATTGCTGATCATTTTTATTTATTTAATCCATTTTAGAATAAGAGAAGGGGTCTGAATACTTTCCAAATGCACCGTACTCTAATAGACCTGCAGTAATCTGCTGCATCCAATGTCAATCAGAATAGGGATAGAACAGAGTCTCTTCATATTACTTTAACAAGTCCTAGGCACCTGGTTTTATAATCTAATGTGTGTTGAAGAACGATAGTTTTTTAAAACGTTTTATTTTAACCTTTATTTAACTAGGCAAGTCAGTTAAGAACAAATTCTCATTTTCAATGACGGCCTAGGAACAGTGGGTTAACTGCCTTGTTCAGAGGCAGAATGTCTGATTTTTACCTTGTCAGCTCGGGGATTTGATTTTGCAACCTTTTGGTTACAAGTCCATTGCTCTAACCACTAGGCTACCAGCCTCCCAGTTACAGGAGTTGTAACTCCAGTTCTATGGGTGGAGCAGAGCCCTCACTGCCTAGGCAGCAAATAGCATGAGAGAAAATTATGCACACACCTGCAGCCAATAGGAGTACAGGTGTCCTTATATAAGGGGACGCTTCCCCTCAATCAGCCTTCCAAACAATTAACTTCAGCAAGACTGGGGGTCGGCAGGGCCTTAAGCCCTATGGGGCTCCGCTCCACTCATAGAACTGGAGTTACAACTCCGGTAACTATCGTTCTATATTGTGGAGCTCCGCCCCATAGGGGAGCTCTGCTCCTAGTGGTTTATGTCGGAGTGAAACGGTCCAAAATGTACTCCCTGCCGAGCCTAACACTTCCCACTTAAAGAAAGGTTGGGCCCAACAATGGCTGCAACAGTAACACACTGTAACACACAACAGACTGCGTCATAATGTACTGTGTCCTCGGTCTAATCCACCCTACGCAGTCTAAAAGGCATAGCCAATGACTAGTGGGCAGACAAACAGAATATGAGTCATAATAATCTGTACCACCAGATAGATGAGCTCAAATCTGTCAATACTAAAGATTGGTCTAATAGTACTGTAACACCAGTTACAGAAACTATTTCCCCTAATCCTTCCTCCCAAACACAGAAATAAACCTGTGAGCAGGATATAATACATGACTCTACTGTGCCACACCCCCAGCCAGGAGTCATGTCATGTAATCATTCTAATAGGAAAAAGCAGACCTGATGGAAACCCTGTCCATTTGTTCTGCTTTTCCCACCTTAAATTCTAGCTGTCACCTCAGCAAAGCGGAGTAGAGGCTGAACCAATTTAGAAGACATACTCACTGATTTCTCAGTGTAACCCACCACACTCAATCCATAGGCAAAGCCAATGATTCATGGGGCAGATAACCTACTGTACTGACAAAGTCAAACAGAGGTCATGTCGCACGTCTCTCTTTGCCAAAAATAACGGACCTAATGGGAACCCAGCCCAATAGTCCCGCATCTTTTCGGCCACGCTGAGTACAGAACGAGCGAAAGAGTTATTCGACATGTCCAACAGGTAGAATCAGATAAAAGGAGTTAGTGATGACCACGACACCGCTGCACAAATATCCTCTACCCCAGTTCCTCTGAAAAGGGCCGTAGACGCCACTACTCCATGAGTGGAGTGGGCTCTTACGCCTTGAGGTATTGGTCACCCTGCCCTCAGTCCGATGATGCTCTGACACACCGCCCCAGACCATGACGGACCCTCCACCTCCAAATCGATCCCGCACCAGAGTACAGGCCTTGGTGTAACGCTCATTCTTTCGACGATAAATGTGAATCCAACCATCAACCCTGGTGAGACAAAACCGTGACTCGTCAGTGAAGAGCACTTTTTGCCAGTCCTGTCTGATCCAGCGACGGTGGGTTTGTGCCCATAGGCTACGTTGTTGCCGGTGATGTCTGGTGAGGACCTGCCTTACAACAGGCCTACAAGCCCTTAGTCCAGCCTCTCTCAGCCTATTTCGGACAGTCTGAGCACTGATGGAGGGATTGTGTGTTCTTGGTGTAACTCGGGCAGTTGTTGTTGCCATCCTGTACCTGTCCTGCAGGTGTGATGTTCGGATGTACCAATCCTGTGCAGGTGTTGTTACACATGGTCTGCCACTGCGAGGACAATCAGCTCACAACATCCTTCTGTGTGTGCTCAACTATGCACTCATAGTGGGCTGTGCTACACACAGAGTGGTGAGAGGAAGAAAGATAGAGAGAAAAGGAACTTGAGCGGTCTCAGTTTTGTTATGGAAGAGCTCCTCATGTGACAAAGTCAAATGGAACACACTCTTAATTAAACGTCTTGACGCTACCCATCCCTTAAGCGGGATAATTGTCATCAGCAACCGCTGAATAACAAAGCGCCTCAGTCAAATAATATTACTAAAAATATTCATATTCATGAAATCACAAGTGCAATATTGCAAAACACAGCTTAGCTTTTTGTTAATCTACCTGTCGTCTCAGATTTTGAAATTATGCTTAACAGCGAAAGTAATCCAAGCGTTTGTGTAAATTTATCGATCGCATGACAAAACATTAAGTACACTTAGCATCAGGTAGCTTGGTCACGAAAATCAGAAAAGCAATCAAATTAATCGTTTACCTTTGATGATCTTCGGATGAGACTCCCAGTTACACAACAAATGTTCCTTTTGTTCCATAAAGATTATTTTTATATCCAAAATACCTCCGTTTGTTTGGCGCATTATGTTCAGAAATCCACAGGAAAGAGCGGTCACGACAACGCAGACAAATTCCAAATAATATCCGTAATGTCCACAGAAACATGTCAAACGTGTTTTATAATCAATGCTCAGGTTGTTTTAAAAATATATAATCGATAATATGTCAACCGCAAATGTCTTTCACAGTAGGAGAGGGAAAAACAATAGCTGTCCAAATTCTGTTGCGCGAGCAAAACTCAAAACTTGGCGCGATGTTATCGTTCTGGCTAATTTTTCAAAATAAAAGCCTGAAACTATGTCTGAAGACTGTTGACACCTTGAGGAAGCAATAGGAAAAAGAATCTGGTTGATATCCCTTTAAATGGAGCAATGGGAGGATATGGAACATGGAGTTTTCAAAATAGAGGCCACTTCCTGGTTTGATTTTTCTCAGGGTTTCGCCTGCAATATCAGTTCTGTTATACTCACAGACAATATGTTGACCGTTTTGGAATCTTTATAGAGTTTATCCTAATCTGTCAATTATATGCATATTCTAGCATCTGGTCCTGAGAAATAGGCCGTTTACTTTGGGAACGTCATTTTTCCAAACATAAAAATAGTGCTCCCTAGCTTCAAGAGACACATTGGCTCCTCCATCCCTTTGCAGGGGTGGGGAATGAACAGTGGGCGCTGTCACAAGAAGTGCTGTGCTCTCTTCCGTCTTCTCCCCTTCGTCCCATCATGGTCGTCATCTCTTCTGACTGCCTCTCAGCTGCCAGGGCGACGAAATTAAAACCTCTTGTTGGTTGAGCCGCTGTCTTCTCTGGTGCTGCTGGAGGGGCAGGGCCCGCTCTTGGTACACCAGGTGCAGCTGCTTGGCGGGCTCTCGGTCTGGCCGTAGACCCAGGTCTACTGGAGACGGTGGAGCGAGGGGGTGCCTTTGAAGCTGCTCTAGACCCTCCTGCAAGTGGCAGGTTTCTAGACAGCTGCTTCTTCTCCTCCTCCTCCTCCTCAAGCATCCAGAAAAGCACCCCCGCGGCTTCGACGGTGGTTCCGATGAGACCGCAGTCAGAGATGGAGGAGTTCAATAGGGCGGTTTCGTTGGTCTCCTTCATAGCCATCAAAGACAGCCAGCGGTTGTGCCACGACCACCAAAGTGGCCGTGGACCTCCCCGCACATACCGTCCACGCCGGTGAGATGGAGGATGGAGCCGGAAATCGTTGACGCTTCCTCCATCTCCTCTCTTGACAGCTCAGTCCTACCCATGGTAAGACAGAATAGAGAGGCTGCCAAGAGGGCAATATTATTATCTGCTGCTACAGCTTGTACACTTAGAGCGAAGGACTTCACCAGCTGTGCTGTGAGCCGGTCGTTGGTCGTAGGTAGTGTGGGAACCTGGGACGAGGTACGCAGCTAGTGCATCCTGAGTCTAGGGATCTCAAGGTCGTTTCCCGTCCACTCTGGTGAATGGGGTGTACGCCTTCGCCAGCGCTTTGGCCATTAAAGGCATCTCCCATGCACCCTACACATATTTAGTGATTGAGGGCATGTTCGGTGCCAAAGGCACAGCCGCCAGTCTTGATCTGGAGTAAGGGCCGCCCACCATCATCCAATAGTAGAACAGCTTTAAGAAAGGAGGGTGCAGCTAGGGCATTCCGGAGGTTCTGTGAGGCCGCCCCTTGCATGCTTTGAATCCAAGCACACAAAACATAAGTCGTGTGGGTCCAAAGCCGCCATCGAGGAGCAGCTCTTAAAAGAGCCTTTGGCAGTGGAAAAGGCATGCTCATTTTATTTTTTATTTAATTAGGCAAGTCAGTTAAGAACAAATTCTTAAAGGAACAGTGGGTTAACAGCCTTGTTCAGGGGCAGAATGACAGATTCTTACCTTGTCAGCTCGGGGATTCGATCTTGAAACCTTTCGGTTACAAGTCCAACACTCTAACCACTAGGCTACCTGCCGCCCCTCATGAAGGATGACATCGAGAACAGGATATCGACAGTGGGTTCGTCCTGAGATTTCTCCTCTTCTGGGCTTCTTCAGATCAGTCCTGTCGCTGAAGATGATGGGAGGCTGATTGAGGGGAAGTGTCCCCTTATATAGGGACAGCTGTTCTACTATTGGCTGCAGGTGTGCATAATTTTCACTCAGGCTATTCGCTGCCTAGGCAGCAGCACAAACCACTATGGGGCGGAGCTCCACGATATAGAACAGCACAGATGCAACATTTGGTAACAAGATGACATTCATATCTCCCCAAAACTCTTAAAAATCAGTACAGTACAATACTGGACTCTGCTCTAGTGAGCTTTACTGTACTCTGTACTGAACTGAACTCTGCTGTACTGTACTGTGCTGTACTTATAGCCGTCTATTATTGGTTCAGATTTGGTCCGGTCCAAATCTGAACCAATCATCGAAGTCTATGTTTGGACCAAATCAAGGCCAGTCTGGAACAAAAAACAACATCTGTGGATGTTGAAATCAAGGCCAGGGCGAAATGTAATGTAATCTAGTTATCATCGCCTATGGATGTCCGCTTTCAGTTGGTGCTCAGTGGGTGAGGATGCTGGTTACAGTAAATGGAAAGAGAGAGGGCTCATAGGTAGTTGTCAGTTAAATTGTGAAGATGGGGAAGAGAGGGAGGGGTTGTCCAGACTGGTTTCACACTCTTTCTTTGACCACCAGATGACAGAATGAGAAAGAAAACATTATGAGTTGACCATAACAGTATGCCAGTGGAAGGGAAAACAGTAGCAGGTGACAACTTGTGGTTTGTGCCTACTAGGACTTCCTATTGTAAGCCAATCGCAGTCATTCTGTTAGTGATTTCTCCGTCCTTCCGTTACCGATTTGGTTATAGAATTATGGTTTTTAAATCACTTAATAAATCAAAATTGTTATCAGTAAAAACAAGTGATAGGTCTACCTTTTCTTGTTACATCTGTGAACTTTTATTATCACCCCTCATGAGGGAGAGATATTAGAAAATATCTTAAGATGTGGGTTTTTGGTACAAAATGACAAGGCACTAGGCAATATTTCTTAAACTTACAAAACAAATCAAATTTATAGAAGGCAAATCCTTTCCGCTAAACTACATTTAAATATTAGTAGTTAGCAGGGGTCTATTTCAATATTATTGTGTTTATGTATTTCTAATACCTTGGTATTTCTAATACATTGGTAAGACAAGACAATTTAATACATATCTAGATAAATGGGCTCCGATCCAAAAACTATATTTTAGTTTGAAATGATTCGGTTTGATTAGAGGAACGAATCGGTGTGATTTCGTTAGATGCGATATACATTTGTGATACTGACATTTGTTGCATAAAACACATTAATTTTCCATTCTAAATTCAAATCTGCTGCCAATGGAGCTCAGCCTCTCTGAGCTGGATTTGTCAGAGCTGACTTCTTTCTGTGTGTGCATGTCAATGATGTATATGTCTATTAGTCCATGAGCAAGTTTTCATCCAATATGTTGTGAATACAATATTGTAAATGACGAAAGTATTGTTGGTAAGATAGGAATGTTATTTTAGGTGTCATGAGAACTTCTAATCATATCCTTTGCACATTATGTAGCCACGCCCGAGTGAGGTCAGAGGGGCTTGTCAGCATGACGGAACGCCCCTTTTGACCAGGAGTGCATAAAGGCTTGGAAGAGGAATCAACCTTTAGACCAGGAAACGTGACGAGAACTACATGTTTTAAATGGTTGAAACTGATACCAAAACGAGGAGGAATACCTTGTTTTTGTATTCAGGATTCGGACCACGATGGACATGAGCTGCAGCTCTTGATGTCTCTGGAAGGGGAGTTTATATCTTCACCTCCTGTTGAGGTTCAGAGTTTCAACCATTTAAAACAGGTAGCTCTCGCCTCACGTTTCCTGGTCTAAAGGTTGATTCCTCTTCCAAGCCTTTATGCTCTCCTGGTCAAAAGGGGCGTTCCATCATGCTGACAAGCTCTCTGACCTCACAATACTTTCATCATTAACAATATTGTATTCACAACATATTGGATGAAAACTTGACAAATAAAGGGGTTGCTGAGGGTAATTAGCTATAATTGGGCTATTAACTCACTAACTAGAAAATAATATGAACAAATGTGCACACTTGGCAACATGAGGCTTTGGTCTCAAAACAAGTGTATCTTCTTGAGATCACTCAAGCCTGTCATTGCAATAGAATTCTCCAATGCGCTCTGCCTAAAAGAAAATCACAGACTGATTAAGGCATAGTTATATTTGTTATGGTATGTTGCATTGATTCAAACAAATCTCACAGTAGAAGAAACCATTGATAGTGTAAATTAACGGGTCAAACTTGAGTAAAATTGAAGTTCAATCTCGTGCATCTGCACAGGCTGGTATTTCTTCTACACGGCAGTCCTGAACGAGCTGTGCACCCGCGCAACTTAGAGGGAACATTGGGTATGACACTAAATTACTTGTTTATTGTTCTAATTATGTTGGTAACCAGTAAATAATAGCAGTAAGGCACCTCAGGGGTTTGGGGTATATGGCCAATATACCACAGCTAAGGGCTGTATCCAGGCCCTCCATATTGGTAATATACCACAACCCCCTTGGGCCATTTTGCTTAAATATAACCATTATCTAGTTCTACAGGGCTTAGACAGCTGCCTTCATGGCTTAAATTCCTCATTATTATTTATCTTGGTCTACAGTATACAGAGCTGGCCAATGTGGTATTTTGGCCCAATGCTTTCCAATGAATGAGTCCAGTGGTCATGTGATGTCCGCAATAGACCACCATGCTGTATGGGAGGAGTGGTTTGTTTGCCGCCTAACTCTGGTATCTACACAGTCTTCTGCCATTGACCTTTTTCTTCATATATCCATTTTTTGTTGTTGTCACCATGTAAGGCCAAAACTCCCTCCCACCAAAACAGGCTGAAATTTCAGGCAGTCTTTTCAAACAGCTCTTACACCAAAAGGACATTATCACCATTTTAACAATATTATTCCAACCTCATAGTGTGGAAATATATATAAACACAGGAAATCACATTTTTTTGACAGCACTGGACCTTAAAAAGAGATTTAAAATGTTTTAAAAGTATCTATTCAATGTTTGAAACCACAACCATCGTGTTGTTGAAATGTGTATGCTAAAAGTGGCTTATCAGTTTCAGAACCACAACCATCGTGTTGTTGAAATGTGTATGCTAAAAGTGGCTTATCAGTTTCAGAACCACAACCATCGTGTTGTTGAAATGTGTATGCTAAAAGTGGCTTATCAGTTTCAGAACCACAACCATCGTGTTGTTGAAATGTGTATGCTAAAAGTGGCTTATCAGTTTCAGAACCACAACCATCGTGTTGTTGAAATGTGTATGCTAAAAGTGGCTTATCAGTTTCAGAACCACAACCACAGGAAGAGGGCCACAGAACGTTGGAGCCCTATGGGGCCGTTTATGGGAATTGTCTTTCTGGGCTGGACATCAGTTAAACTGCAATACCAAAGCTGTCCTCTGGGTACAGTCAAAAGTGTGCTACTACCAGAGTTGCCAAACCAGGCAGATCAAAAGGTAATTTGGGAATAATCACATACCAGGCCTAATGTAGGAGAGAAACAGTCACATGCAGGAACCAGGACGCAATTATCTAATTTTAGCAACAAAGTAAAATAATAATCTGTGATGATGAAGGGAACTCTGTATTTATCATATGCACAGTGGCCTGCATCCACACAGGCAGCAATGGAAAGTTACTGGCTACAGTTCAAGCTTTTAGAAATGATCCAGCCACCCCACAGACAGAACAGACACCGCATTTAAAGCCCTTCCTGGTCCTTGTGAAGTATCCGTGACTTATTACTCTGTTACAACAACAACCACCACCCACCTCATCAACTCTCCTCCAGCTACAATGGGATCAGGGGATGGGCTGACAGTGCAACGGCAATTTATGGCGGAAGATACTAGCATAAAAATCAGGCTTCAATTCATTGCAATGGTTGGTTCTACGCTCCACTTTGTCTTTGACACAGCTCTGCAGTAGGATCAGGAGTTTTTCCTGGGCCCTAACAATAAAACACAGCTCTGCAGTAGGATCAGGAGTTTTTCCTGGGCCCTAACAATAAAACACAGCTCTGCAGTAGGATCAGGAGTTTTTCCTGGGCCCTAACAATAAAACGCAGCTCTGCAGTAGGATCAGGAGTTTTTCCTGGGCCCTAACAATAAAACACAGCTCTGCAGTAGGATCAGGAGTTTTTCCTGGGCCCTAACAATAAAACGCAGCTCTGCAGTAGGATCAGGAGTTTTTCCTGGGCCCTAACAATAAAACGCAGCTCTGCTTTGCAAGCCTTAACATAAACCAAAACACACACATGTACAAACAATGGCATCAGCCTCTCTCTGACCTAACTAATATTGTTTCATGCTGGTGTACACCCTGTAATCAGTTAAATCAACAGAGCAGTCCAAAGAATTACTTCATGGTCCGTCTATCATTCGCCTAGTATCAACGATAGGCCTATTTCATTTTCTATTTCATCAATGACAAAGGCTTATAGCATAATATGTTTGTTTGTAATAAAACACATTCAATGCAAGCCCCCTCTGGCATTTGTCCTATGTTCATATTGTAGTGTAGGCTATGGCTTTTAGGAAGCCGAGACATTCTCATCTGGATGGACCCACAGACAAACATGGATTCATGAACATGAGCATGCACACAAGCAACATAGGAGAGAGTGGAGTAAGTTGAGACACACCTTGTTTCTAGGAAACAATACACAAAATGAATCATGTGAGCAAATATTTAGGAAGATAATAATTTCATGGAGTCTTTGAAGGAATAAACCACATGGAAAAAGTGGTAAGTAAGTGAAGCCCAGCAAACTGATTTTCACAAAATCAAATTCAGTTTGTGTTATAGGTTTTATGATGTCTGTATCTAAACCAAAGTACACATCAGTTGGGGTGTTTATAAGCTACAATATGAGGTCCTAAACCTAGCATGAAAGTACACCCTTGTAGCTCTGTGGGACAATATTATAGTTTTATTTATAGTCAAAAAGTTTGCCTTGGGGTAAATTGAGCCAATGGCCACCATACCCCATACAAATTATGTTAACATTTTGTCTGTTTCATGCATGATATGCATAGTATTTTTGGCAATACGTCATGTATATGAACTCAAGATAGTGCAGCCAAGAAAGTGATCAAAAAGTCAATTTGAGCAGCAGCAAGGGATGACAAAAAATAGACTGAATGACACTGAAGAGGTACATTGACAAAAAATAAAATGGACATGTATCTGTGCGAAAGAGAGGCTATGAGAGAGTAGCAGAGGAACATGAGGTCTTATCTGATGACAGAGTCTGAGCTTGCTAAACATCAAGAATCTCGTGGACCAGTTTTATGGGTTTAGTGGTCTCAAATGCAGAGAACTTGCCTACGAATTTGCACATCAAAACAACATCACTGTCCCAGACAACTGGTCAAGAAATGGAAGGGTAAGTTATTGTGATAACTCTGCATTTAGATATATTCAGACTGATACAGTGGATGTGCAATTTTACAGTATATCAACTGCAAACCCACTGTATATTTGTATATCCACTGCTCATCCTCTTACAACTAGGTAGAGTTGTATGTAAGTAAACTTTGTTTAAACTCTAGCTGTCCGTTTCTAAATGTTGTTTGTTTCTAGCAGCACCATATTGCCAGGTAAAGTTCTGGTATGTGCAAATGATCTTGGCAAAAGGTGATTTTGATATTTAACAGAGAAATCTACAGTAACAGTCAAAAGTTTGGACACCTACTTATTTAAGGGTTTTTCTTTATTTGTACTATTTTCTACATTGTAGAATAACAGTGAAGACATCAAAACTATTAAATAACATGTATGGAATCATGTAGTAGCCAAAAGGTGTTCAATCAAAATATATTTTATATTTGAGATTATTCAAAGTAGCCACCATTTGCCTTAATGATAGCTTTGCACACATCTGGCGCACTCAACCAGCTTCACCTGGAATGGTTTTACAAAACTGTTGTTTACATGAATAATGATTATTTCCAGGGATACAAAACATCCTAAAATATATTTAGAGATCTTTCCCTTGACATAGTGATGCTGAATGTAAAAAATGTCTCAACTTATCCCACTCTCCCCTAGACGGATGAACATGCACACAGACACACATTAGCACACACAGATAAATCTTTCTCTGGAGCCTTTAATGGGATTGAGAGCGTGGGGTTGAACTTTCACACAGATAGAGCCAGATGAGAGATATAGGCAGCATAGAGGGAGGCAGATGGAGAGGCGGCGTAGATAGAGTGGGGGAGAGAGAGAGAGAGGCAGCGTAGATAGAGTGAGGGGGAGAGAGAGAGAGGCAGCGTAGATAGATTGAGGGAGAGAGAGAGAGGCAGCGTAGATTGAGGGAGAGAGAGAGAGAGAGAGAGAAAGTGATGGAAAGTGGTGTTGGGGGTAAAACATACGACATCATAAAATCCAGGTACACAAACAACAAGTGTGCGGTTAAAATTGGCAAAAAACACACAAATTTCTTCACACAGGGTCGTGGGGTGGACAGGGATGCAGCTTAAGCCCCACCCTCTTCAACATATATATCAACGAACTGGCGCGGGCACTAGAAAAGTCTGCAGCACCCGGCCTCACCCTACTAGAATCTGAAGTCAAATGTCTGCTGTTCGCTGATGATCTGGTGCTTCTGTCACCAACCAAGGAGGGCCTACAGCAGCACCTAGATCTTATGCACAGATTCTGTCAGACCTGGGCCCTGACAGTAAATCTCAGTAAGACCAAAATAATGGTGTTCCAAAAAAGGTCCAGTCACCAGGACCACAAATACAAATTCCATCTAGACACCGTTACCCTAGAGCACACAAAAAACTATACATACCTTGGCCTAAACATCAGCGCCACAGGTAACTTCCACAAAGCTGTGAACGATCTGAGAGACAAGGCAAGAAGGGCATTCTATGCCATCAAAAGGAACATAAATTTCAACATATCAATTAGGATTTGGCTAAAAATACTTGAATCAGTCATAGAGCCCATTGCCCTTTATGGTTGTGAGGTCTGGGGTCCGCTCACCAACCAAGACTTCACAAAATGGGACAAACACCAAATTGAGACTCTGCACGCAGAATTCTGCAAAAATATCCTCCGTGTACAATGTAGAACACCAAATAATGCATGCAGAGCAGAATTAGGCCGATACCCACTAATTATCAAAATCCAGAAAAGAGCTGTTAAATTCTATAACCACCTAAAAGGAAGCGATTCCCAAACCTTCCACAACAAAGCCATCAGATGAACCTGGAGAAGAGTCCCCTAAGCAAGCTGGTCCTGGGGCTCTGTTCACAAACACACCCTACAGAGCCCCATGACAGCAGCACAATTAGACCCAACCAAATCATGAGAAAACAAAAAGATAATTACTTGACACATTGGAAATAATTAACAAAAAAAACCAGAGCAAACTAGAATGCTATTTGGCCCTACACAGAGAGTACACAGCGGCAGAATACCTGACCACTGTGACTGACCCAAAATTAAGGAAAGCTTTGACTATGTACAGACTCAGCGAGCATAGCCTTGCTATTGAGAAAGGCCGCCGTAGGCAGACATGGCTCTCAAGAGAAGACAGGCTATGTGCTCACTGCCCACAAAATGAGGTGGAAACTGAGCTGCACTTCCTAACCTCCTGCCCAATGTATGACCATATTAGAGAGACATATTTCCCTCAGATTACACAGATCCACAAAGAATTCGAAAACAAATCCAATTTTGAAAAACTCCCATCTACTGGGTGAAATTCCACAGTGTGCCATCAGAGCAGCAAGATTTGTGACCTGTTGCCACGAGAAAAGGGCAACCAGTGAAGAACACGCACCATTGTAAATACAACCCATATCTATGCTTATATATTTTATCTTGTGTCCTTTACCATTTGTACATTGTAAAAACACTGTATATATATATATATAATATGACATTTGTAATGTCTTTATTGTTTTGAAACTTCTGTATGTGTGATGTCTACTGTTAATTTTTATTGTTTATTTCACTTCATATATTATCTACCTTACATGCTTTGGCAATGTTAACACATGTTACCCATGCCAATAAAGCCCCTTGAATTGAAAGAGAGAGGCAGCATAGATAGAGTGAGGGAGGGAGAGAGAGAGGCAGCGTAGATAGAGAGAGAGAGAGAGAGAGAGAGAGGCAGCGTAGAGAGAGAGAGGCAGCGTAGATAGAGTGAGGGAGAGAGAGAGAGAGTGAGCGTAGATAGAGAGAGGGAGAGAGAGAGAGAGAGGCAGCGTAGATAGAGGGAGAGAGAGAGAGAGAGGCAGCGTAGATAGAGGGAGAGAGAGAGAGAGAGGCAGCGTAGATAGAGGGAGAGAGAGAGAGAGAGGCAGCGTAGATAGCGTGAGGGAGAGAGAGAGGCAGAGAGCAGAAGGTGTGAAAAAAGGTACTTTTGAGGATTTATTAGGCAGAGAATGAAGAAAAGGGTGGAAGTAGAAGGGGGTTGTTGGCGTAGAGAGGTTTGATTTCATTTATATCATTCCTGCTTGCAGACTGAATATGCAGAATGCACAGTCACATTTAGACAATACTTAAATATACTACATTCAATTAAAATAGGTCCTAGCTTAGAAGAACAGTTTACAAAGTGACATTTTGTTATTAAAAAGTCTGATGGCATTGGCTATGGTAGAATTTGTCAGCGTATTTGTCCTTGCGTCGACACTGGACAGTTGTTTCTTGTTTCTCAGGACTCCCTTCTCTGTGTAGAATACCTTGTAGAGAGGGTGGTCAGGCTGGTGCATTTCAGTGACCAATCTTATTGCTGCTTGCTCTAGATAAACACCCTGTGGCATACTGTCACAGTGGAACACACACTGGCCTGATCCTACCAGTCCTGTCCTGTCCCTATGACAGTTCTGGGCACAGCACAGATCTCCAAAACACCCCCTTCTGTCTATACCTGACATAAATGCTTAGGGGTCCACCTGTTTCTAACACACACTGACATAACCTAAAAAACAATGGGATGAGGGGGTAAATAGCCTCTCTTTCACTCTGACCTCAGTAGCTAGGTTATTTAGTGTCAGACATTCAGATGGTTCTTTGGCTCTACATCTGAGACGGTGAGAACAATGTGGTGGCCCACAATGTCTAAAAACGATGTCAATGTCGAAAACATTCTCTAATTGACTGATGTCGAAATAGCAAATGGTTTACAACTAGATTTCCTCTCTATGTGGTCTAGTTGCTGCTTGTGGTCACTAATCTGCTTTCTATTATGTCTGTACTTCTCTTTAGCTTTTTGTGATTTCAAACACCACTGTGAAGGGCACTTCACCATCATATAAAGAATTGACATTGGGTCATAAGTAGAGCCAGGAGATTTTTCTGCCCATATGGCCTGGGCCCTAGAATTCTCCGGGGGGGGAGCTTTTAGCAGGACACAATGTTTAGGAAAGTTCCAACAGAAATACGGTATGTAGCCTAATGTAAAACAAACAAGGAACCATGTCGGCTGTAATCATGTTACGTTACACAAAGTTTAGAACCTAAACGTGGCCCACTTCAGGTCAAGTGATCAGGTCAAATAAAATAAAATTGTCACATGCTTCGTAAACAACAGGTGTAGACTAACAGTGACATGCTTACTTATGGGCCCTTCGAAAAAAAAGCAGAGAGAAAAATAGAAAGATATTGACACAGGGAATAAATACACAATGACTAATAACTTGGCTATACACACAGGGCACCAGTACCGAGTCGATGTGCAGGGGTCCAATGTTATTGAGGTAGATATGTACATATGGGTAAGGGTAAAGTCAGTCGGCAACAGGATAGATAAAAAGCAGTAGCAGCACCGTATGTGATGAGTAAAAAGAGTTACTGCAAAGGGGAGGTCAATGCAGATGGTCCGGGTAGGTATTTAGCAATTTATGGCTTGAAGCTGTTCTGGGTCCTGTTGTACTACCCTCTGCAGTGCCTTGCAGTCGGATGCCAAGCAGATCCGCTCCTCTAAAGCCCTGTCGATGTGGATAGGGGTGTGCTTGGCCCTCCGTTTCCTGTAGTCAGTTTATTTTTTGTTGTTGTTGATATTGATGTAAAGGTTTTTGTCCTGGCACCACACTGCCAAGTCACTGACCACCTCCCTATAGGTGGTCTCATTGCCATTGATCATGCCTACCACCGTCGCGTCAACTTTAGCAAACTTAATGATGGTGCTGGAGTCGTGCTCGGCCTCGCAGTCATGGGTGAACATGGAGTAGAGGGGACTTAGCACGCACCCCTGAAGGGCTTCCATGTTGAGGGTCAGTGTGGCGGATGTGTTGTAGCCTACCCTCACCAGCTGGGGGCGGCCCGTCAAGATCCAGTTTCAGAGGGAGGAGTTCAGCCCCAGGGTCCTAAGCTTAGTGATGAGCTTGGAGGGTACTATGGTGTTGAACGCTGAGCTGTAGTCAATGACCAACATTGTCACATACAGTGCCTTCGGAAAGTATTCAGACATCTTTACTTTTTCCACATACGTTACAGCCTTGTTTTAAAATGGATTAAATTATAAAATCTCATCTATACACAATACCCGATAAAGACTAAGTGAAAACAGGTTTTTAGGAATGTTGGCAAAAATAAAAAAACAGAAATACCTTATTTACATAAGTATCCAGACCATTTGCTATAGGACTCAAAATTGAACTCAGGTTCATCCTGTTTCCATTGATCATCCTTGAGATGTTTCTACAACTTGATTGGTTGTAGAAACATGGTCCAGGGTGTCTGGGATGATGGTTTTGATGTGAGCCATGACCAGCCTTTCAAAGCATTTCATGGCTACACAGCAATTTGGCCAGTGTTACCGAGTGTTGATTTTTCAGTGTAACATTTCTAGTGTCGATTCAGGGTTTAAATGAACACTCAGTGGTGTAAAAGTACCGCAATGTTGTTGTTAATAATAACCACTGTTGTGTGTGAAAGAGTGATTGTGTCAGTTATACTCTGTGGAGAGTAAAATACTCCCTTTAAAACCACACCCATCATTATCATATTTCTCAGCATGCTCTACTAAAGTAAGATATTTTGGGATTGTTTTTAATATCTGTGTTTTCGCATGTACATTGATTGATTGATTAATCTCATGCTACACTAGCATAAATAACAGAATGATTTCTAAACTAATCCAATCAGCAAGTTACATTTATTGCACCTGTTACTGAAATGTGTGATCCAGTTTAAATGGTTTAGGTAGTCTCCTTTATCAAGGTCAGTCATTCAGAATGTAGGTTGCTGATGAAAAGTTCCAACAGTTGGATGTCCTAATTCTGGATGGATTCCAATTGGAATTACACATTGCTTGGCAAACCAGCCGAATGTGCCCTGCAGGCTTGATGTGGCCTGTAAACCATGATGTTCCTAGAACCGCTGTGTCAAGGTAAAACTCATCCATCAAAGTAAGTGATAACATATGTATTGTCATATATATTGTCAAACAGTTTTATTTTAATGATACATTCGTTTACAGTAGGAACTCACTTGGTGAATTGTACAGGACTGAAACAGAACAAATTTAACAATCATGTCACTGTCACTAACACATACAGTCATGGGTGGTAACTCTACAATTCACTTGAAAAGGCAAGGGACACTGGGAAATTATATTGGGGGTGTGGCTTGATGGGGACAAATGTTTGGCTACCCGTGAGTGGAAGTGTGGTACCAGTTTAAGTGGTCTAATGGTTATGTAAATTCAAATGAAAAAAGACCACTACTAGTGCTGAAGTATATAACTTGCTTACATAACGACATGTGACAATAACGATTTATAAATACTATTGTAACGTCCATAAACTTACACGGAGTGATCTTGTCAAGCGATAAGGACCTTTATGTGTTGGTTCAAAATACTATATGAGGTGTTATTACATAACACCGTTGGTGCAAACTATACACACTTCCTGGAGTTAAAAATACTATACAAATCAAATCAAAAAATCTAATCAAATGTATTTATATAGCCCTTCGTACATCAGCTGATATCTCAAAGTGCTGTACAGAAACCCAGCCTAAAATCCCAAACAGCAAGCAATGCAGGTGTAGAAGCACAGTGGCTAGGAAAAACTCCCTAGAAAGGCCAAAACCTAGGAAGAAACCTAGAGAGGAACCAGGCTATGTGTGGTGGCCAGTCCTCTTCTGGCTGGTTGTTATTGCATACAAGTTGTTATTGCATAACACCATTGGTGTAAACTATATACACTTCCTAGAGTTAAAAATACTATTCAAGGTGTTATTGCACAACACCATTGGCGTAAACTATATACACTTCCTAGTAGTGATGTTACGTTTGATACTGGAGCTCCAAGGCTTGCACAGAAATCGCTAAGAGGCTAACTTCGAAGCAGTGTGCCGATGCGTGTCACTTTATCAGAGGTACGTCATCAATGACATCCAAAGCTTTGTTTGATCACATGCCTTTTCAAACTGTGTGTTACAAAATGCGAGATCCCACTGATTTTGCAGTGGTTCCAATGCTTTCTTCAATTCCAAGCTGCTTTCAAACACCGACCTCTACTAGACACCATACTTACAAATCTCGTTAGGAATTTCTATGAAGTTTTACCTGATGGGTAGTTTAGCAGGTAGAGTGTGGAACTATGGAACATTCAGGGACGCGAGGGTGAATTATGTGAAACCACACTTTCTGCACTGTTGTTCAAATAATTAGCTTTATTTAGTATAAGCTTCTGTTTTAAGCATCCTAAATAATGCCATAGATTCAGTAAAAAAAATAAAAGGCAAAAAAGGGAATTGTGATCGAATCATTTAACACTCATTATCATGGACCTGTATAGACAGTGGCCCAGTGTTTAATTTAACACTGTCAGAGTTGATTTAACACTGGAGAATTTGCTATGTGCAGCTGTGAGTGCTACGGGGCGATAGTAATTTAGTCAAGTTACCTTGGGGTTCTTGGGCACAGGGACTAAGGTGGTCTGCTTGAAACATGCAGACATTCCAGACATGGTCAGGGAGAGGTTGAAAAAGTCAGTCACGTGGTCCAGCCTGACTTGGATCAATTCTGAAGAATAGAGGGTGGTGATGATGATGCTCCTGCTGCTAATGTCCTCATTAGAAGCATTCAGGTTCCATATAGATGCGGTAAAGAGGTCAAGTCGAACTAGACCAGAACAATGGAATTGCCATGGAAACACATGGGAGAAAGGGCCGCGGGGGAAAGATCCCAAGGCTCCTCGTTGCCCCCCAGCAAAATGTGCCTACATTTCATTGTTTATGTGTATTTCACACGATGTTGAGATAAAAATCTGAGTATAATGCTTGTATGGATGTCAACCCCAACACATGTTCATGTCATTGTTACCAATAAACTGCATTACAGTTAAAAATTACTGACCAGCTTATACTTATGGGAGTTAGCATTTAGCAGTCACTTCTTCTCAACTTGAAAAGGGACAACTTCTACATGTTATGTAGTGAAAAACAGCCAACTATATCTAAATCAGACTTAAACAACAACGTTCTGCACCTGTTACAATACATAAAACATGGCGGATTTGACAAAAATCCACTTTGTTAGATCAGATTTGTTGAATGTGCGCCAATCTGGTTAATGGAAGGTCAGTGCTTGTTTTGATGCCAGAACAGGGGTCTTGCATAATAGTGCAGTGTCATAATGACTGAGTCATGGGATAACATACAGCATCAGCTGTTTAAATATGGAGATAGAAATGGTATCATGTGTAGTCAGACAACAGCAGAAGAAAGTTGACCTATTCAACTGCCAACATTGTAATGCTTTTTACCATTGTTGGACACTCAGTGAAAAAGCAGCTTGTGCACTCACACTCCAGCCTACATACAGCATGTGTCCAGTCTGAAATGGATGGTCATGTTCATGCTGCGCCCTTGATATGGGACAACACATTGATTGTTCATAGAGAAACAGCCAAGCCTTCTGGAAGCGAAATCTGACAGTCCCACATATGGAAGAAACAGACCTGATATGGCTCTTCTAAATTAAACTGAGTCTGTAGCTGTAAAAGTATTAACAAAGAATGCTGTTTTCTCTCATGCCACAGACAGACTACAGTTCACCAAGGCTTTCAGAATCCCACAGAACAGAAGTCAGTCCATTATTGGGATACACGTAGCCTAAAGGAGCCTAACGTTACTCCTTATAGTCCAAGGACTGTACGCGTTCTGTTGAGAGGCCAATTCGCTCTGACAGCCAAAACAACCAAAAACTCCATCTAAACGTGAATTGATTCTCAATTGCGTTACCGATATAGAAACATAAAGCCCTTATCACATCAAAATTATATCATATCAAAATTATTTCACGAATGCAAAATACACACCTAGTGTACACTGTTTTAAGAGGTTTTACAGTTGCAGCCGACAATATATTTTTATAACAACACGTTTGTGGCCGTCTTCTATTTGCACACAGTTCTTCGGAGAAACAGATAGCTAATTAGCACAGGTATCTACGCCTCTGTTTTACGCAAGTAAATGCTGTAACATGGGAATATGGCTGTGTGGGAACCCTAGCCCTAAAAAGGTGTAGTAATTGAACCCTTTTTTAAAATTATTTCTCAATGACTGGAAATATACATTCCATTTGTTTCCAAAACCGGGTTCTTAACAAAACTCTCCCTGCCAGAAGATACTATCGTCTAGGCATCTATGAATGGGTTAGGCTATGTGCAGTACTCAGCAATTAAATGCTTGCATCTCACAGGAGGTTTATGGTGACACATGGTTCAATATATAGGCCTAAGAATCATAGCATTCTATGACAAGGATTGGGCTTTAAAATACAAGGCCAGATGTAAATACCATTTTAAAGAACTTAGATTAGATAATACGTTCCCAAGGGTAAAGCCTCCCCTACATAAACACTATTATGGTACACATTCACACACCCCACTTCTCCAGTCCTGCAGATGTCAGTTCAGGGCTTAGCAAACTAAAGCACTCCATGGTGAAGGACAGGGCGGCGCACAATTGGCCCAGCGTCGTTAGGGTTTGGCCGGGTAGGCCGTCTTGTAAATAATAATTTGTTCTTAACCGACTTGCCTAGTTAAATAAAAGGTATAAATAAATAAATAAATACATATTTTTAAACGGAGTGGCGCAGAGACCAAGTTTTGTGCAATCTAGCTCCAACCACATCGGTTCGACAAGGTCAATACTTTAAAACATTTTTTAAATGAAACGCCTACCATGTACCGATGTTTCTCCTCTACAGTTGTGTGGCTTTCTTTGCTAAAATCCATACTTTTCAATAAACGTTAATCAAATACAACCACTGACTGTTTCCTTGTTGAGATTCAATCGGCACATGCACTTTGCGCTGAGCAAACACTCAGAGGTTGTATTTGTTCACTAAAAAAATATGGATTTCAGCAAACAAAGAAAAGCATGCAACATAGGCACAAGGTAGGTGTTTCATCATTTCCATGTTTCGTTAATATTGAACTTGGGCGAATCGATGTAGTAGGAGCTAGATTTAATGTAGCATGATTCTCTTCTCCACTGTTGGTGGAGTCATCAGAAACTTCCTTATTCAGGGCACTGCGTGATGCGCATATTTTATCAAATAATAGCCCAATGTATTTAATTTCCCAAAACATTGCCTCTCACATAGCATTTATTGCAAAATATTTAAACGCATAATTAATAATGAAATAGACTAGCTAACGTTAGCAAGATACATTTTGACTAACAGCTGTTATCACCACGATTCCACTAATAAAAACGCAACATGTACTAACGTTGACTAGCCAACCAATAATCACTGACAGTTGACGGGTCACTAGTTAGACAGAATGCGATGAACAGCGGTCTTTGCGAACGCTGACAATATTCGTCTGTTGCTTCTAAAAAAAGAAAATCGGTTGACATCGCTTTATTATTATTTGAAAAGTCGATATGGTTCTGTTGTATGTAGACCTAGCCTACATGACAACCTTGTTTACTTCCTCCGCCGCGCGCTAGCTAGCCGACGCACTAGGCAGTATGTCCTCGTTGAAACTCCCTCATCGCATCCATCATGAAATTAAACATGTTACAACTCCATCGGTGTTGAAACCCTACCTGTCCAGTCTTGCGTGGCTCGTGTTCGGCAGGAACCCCTCATAGTCCAGGTTTGAAGGAGAGCTGCTCGTTGCCAGCGTTGTTTCGTTGTGTACGTCTCTCCGCGGTGCTTGATGGCAATGAATGTAGTCACGTTTGGAGAGGCATGCAAGTCCTGTCCAACAGGACGGCGAGGATTTCCCACAGCGCAAATGCGTTACAACAGGCACGGGGTTTTGTGAGCACTAGATAAATTGAGTTTTTCACTAGCAGTAATGACTAATCTTTGAAAATACACATTTCATGTTTTTGTTTAAATATGGTTGGGTTCACATGAATCAAAAGATGACAGCCTATGTGGCAATAAGATCAGGGGTCACCACTTGTGTTGTGATGAGGTCAGCAAGAATGAGAACGTTCATAAACTCATAACATCTCTCTTTTTCTCACACATATTCACACAATTCATAGGACATTTTAGTCATAGTTCAATGGAAAGGATTTCACATATTTAATTTCTTAGAAAGGGCTTAATTGTACATTGCAATCTTCAATAAAATATCAGTACTTCCACAATACATCTTAGAATGAATAATGATGCAAACTTTTTTCAAAAACAGAATTCATTAAAAAGAAGAGAATGCTTGTGAAAGTGTAACGAATGTGAAACGGCTAGCTTAGTTAGCGGTGCGCGCTAAATAGCTTTCAATCAGTGACGTCACTTGCTCTGAGACCTTGAAGTAGTAGTTCCCCTTGCTCTGCAAGGGCCGCGGTTTTTGTGGAGCGATGGGTAAAGATGCTTCGAGCGTGACTGTTGTTGATGTGTGCAGAGGGTCCCTGGTTCGCGCCCGGGTATGGGCGAGGGGACGGCTTAAAGTTATACTGTTACAAAAGCAAGATATTTCTCCTCTCAGCTGGGATCTCTACAGCTGCACCCCACTGCAAGAATCCAGCTCTGCAGAGAGGACAGACATAATGATGAGTTGCAGAACATGACTGACCTGACAAAACCAGTGGCGATTTTAGCATGTAAATCTTGGTGGGGCAAACTCCCTCAATTTTGGGGGGGATGCATGCCAGCAAAGTCACACCACTAAACAATATATGAATTGCACTATAGCGGTGAGAAACGGTGCCCACAAACTGTTAGGGCCTACATAAAACTGTCCCAACAGCAGAGTCCCAACACCTTACCACTGCTACACCTGGCTATCAGCAGAGCCTTGTCTGGCAGCGAATCAGTTCATTCAGCCTCATTTACTGCCATTTAAAAAAAACAGCTGACCTGCTTAAACAAATGTGTGTTTTTTTACAGCTTTTTTTCTCCCCAATTTCATGATATCCAATTGGTAATTACAGTCTTGTCCCATCACTGCAACTCCCGTAAAAGAGCCATGCGTCCTCCAAAACACGACCCTGCCAACCCACTGCTTCTTGAAACACTGCTCGCTTAACCCGGATGTGTTGGAGGAAACACCATACAACTGGCAACCATGTCAGCATGCCCCCAGCCCGCCACAAGAGTCACTAGAGCAGAGCGCGATGGGATAAGGACATCCGGCCAGCCAAATCCTCCTCTAACCTGGACTACACTGGGCCAATTGTGCACCGCCTCATGGGTCTCTCAGTCGTGGCCGGCTGCGATACGCCCAGGTTCGAACCCGGGTCTGTAGCAATACAGTGCCTTAGACCGCTGTGCCACTAGGGAGACATACAAATGTGGTTTCTACTGACAATTGAGATGTACAAAGTATGGCATAAGGTGACAACGAGCAGATAATTTGTATTTATATATTTATTTTATTTAACCTTTAACAAGGCAAGACTTAAGAACAAATTCTTATTTACAATGAGTGCCTACCCCGGCCAAACCCAGACAACACTGGTTAAATTGTGCGCCGCCCTATAGGACTCCCAATCACTGCCAGATGTGATACAGCCTGGATTCGTACCAGGGACTGTAGTGACACATCTTGAACTGAGATGCAGTGCCTTAGACATCTGCGCCACTCGGGAGCCCAAAATAAGAGGCAATCCGTAATTTCAATTAAGACATTAATGAGTGAGCTAGGACGGACGTAGTCAATCTAACTTTGTTCGGCACTTTTGAAATGTACAGCGACAGAATTCAGAACATGGGCCATTCTTACAGTATTCTCCCTGTACACCAAGTCAGAACCATAGGATTAATAAAGGGAGCATATAAGCAGACAATGAAAGCTCTTACAAAGGCTGCATGTGCACCACCAAGTCAGAACAGTAGGCAAAATTATGAAGGGAAAAGGGACCAAATTATTAGGTTGAGGCACATGGGCTACTAAAAGCTTACTACACAACATACTTAGTATTACTTTCTTAGCTACAGTATACATATCTCCTGGCATATTAGATAATTTATGCAGCAGCATACAAAACATTTTTTGGACCTTGTGCTGTGCTCACTTGAACTGGACGGTGGTGCGGCAGTCCTTCCTCTGCAAATTTTGTCATCAAAGTCTGGCATTCTCTGGATTTATGGTGCTTTTGAGATAGCTGGGAACTCATTAAAAAATAAGGTTGAATCATGATGTCAGTGATCTTCAGGTCGGCGCTCTAGAAAGAAGCCTGAGTTCCTGACTTGCAATTCCGAGTTGGATGACCGTTCAAAACTTATTTTCCCAGTCTGAGCTAGTTTTTTCCCAGAGAAACCAGTTGTTTTGAACTCACTGAAGTCTGAGATTTCTCAGTTCCCAGTTGATTCGAGCGCAGCAGACATCATGCTGCATTAACGGCATGGTCAGTGTTGTAATGTTTGTCCTTTTAAGCTTGGAAAAGAGACCCTTAAACCCAGACTTGGACCACACACCCACTCCACTGAATAGCAGGCTAGTGATTGCTTTGCAGTGCTTGCAGTTAGCCTCTGATTCCTTTCAAACCCCTCATTGTTGAATTTGCGATTTCCGACTAGTGTAAGGTTTATGTCCAATGGCCGAAGAGCACCGATACGTTTTACCTATAATTTTTCTTCATGGGGCACGGATTGAAAATAATTGTGCAGTATATTGTTGACTTGATTCATGATGATGACTGCTAGCTTAGATTTTGAAAGTATGATGTTGACATGATCAGTCCAATCAAAGCTACTGTGGATGTGATTTGACGTCATTTTATCTGTGGCCAATGACCTTGAGCCTTCTTGGATGGGCACTTCTAATGTAACTCTATAGCAGCACCAAGGGGCTTGAATTTGAGCTCCACTCCTAGATTTTTGCAGTGACGTGTCCCTGTGAGTGAGCCAATCACGGTGCAACTAGAGAACCTTTTTTTTTAACCTTTATTTTACTAGGCAAGTCAGTTAAGAACAAATTCTTATTTTCAATGATGGCCTAGGAACAGTGGGTTAACTGCCTGTTCAGGGGCAGAACGAAAGATTTGTACCTTGTCAGCTCGGGGATTTGAACTTGCAACCTTTCGGTTACCAGTCCAACGCTCTAACCACTAGACTACCCTGCCGCCCCAACTTTACCAACCCCTAAGCTCCAAATGTTCCGCTGGTTGCCCCACCATCACAGAAAGCACAGAGCCAGGCTGAAACACTTGTATTTTGGAGCTGCTTTACTCAAGAAAGCAAAAAAGAGACCAAGTTTGTTTGTAGCTTTATTAACTCAATGATTATTTTACATTGTTTGCGAACATGTGTGACATGTATTAATGCCAAAATAACACGAAAAACAGGCAACAAAAAGCTTAACAGGTGGGGCTCCGCCCTGAATGACAGGTCACCACTGCGTCACAGACTGTGGATGAGATGAAATAGAGAGAGATACAGATCAGTTCAGACTACAGCAGAAGATGAGCCCACCTATCATACGTGCACACAGACACCATTGTACTAACCACACATCAAATTCACCATGTATTGGAAATTGGCTACAACTGTAATTGACATGCCACAGTCATATTCTCTCACTGATCAAAAGCTCTTTCTGATCATCTCAGGGTGTGCCCCTCTAGGAGGAGGGTGTGTCTGTCCTTCATATCCTCCTCGTTTATCCCCGCCTTCCTGAGCAGCTTCCTCAGAGCAGGGTCCAGCTCACTAGACTCCACACAGATGAGGATGTTACAATACAATAACATTGATAACTGTGATATAACAGAGATATAAATGTGATCATAATGCAGTATCATAATGTTAATGGTTGTGTTAAAATAATAGTGGTGCTGTACTCACACTGAGGCCTTGCTCTGGGCCCACTCCCACCTGGAACTACTGTCTGGATAAGAGACAAGTATAAATCAGTCAGACAGCCATTTATATTTTCTTCCATTCTAATGCAGCATCATAAAATGTATCTAATAGTGAATTATCTGGGTCTGTCTGAGCTCCAGTGTGCTGATGTTGGCCTATATATTTCTCGTTCTGACACATCTGGAGATGGAGTGCTGATCCCAGATCTGCTCTGTTCCTGTTCACACAAACAGCCTGAGGCAGAGTTTACACTGTCAGTACGGTTCAGCTGAGTCTGCCCACTAGCTCTGTTTGAAAAAGAGAGGGAGAGAGACAGCAAGAGATAAAGAGTAAAATAAAGTGTTATGGGGAGAAAATGAGAGAGTGACGTGAGACAGCGAGATCGGGGAATTGGAGACGAGGGGAGAAAGAGAAGAGGACTGGCCTGCCTGAAGCTGAGAGAACTAATTATATTGTAAATGTGATGTGACGTGTGTGTTGCTTTCCAAATCTGGGGCTTGTTGGATCTGTCTCTCCAAGGCTGCACAGAACCTCTCTGCCTCAGCTGCAAAGTTCAGGCTCACCTGGCAGTCCTGCACAAACACACACAGCCAGTGTGGGAGGCCATCAAGGACCAGAACAAAGATGTTTTCAGAGCCATGCTATTGGCCAAAGCCTTTTTAAAAGCGGAATGGTTAATATGCCCCTAAAAGCTGTTCCATAAACAGTTTTTGTTGCTTTGACCATCAGGGTTGAAACAGGATTATAGGATTGTGTTTGATAAGGGGAGAACTTGGAGCATGTCACTTACATTTGCAGGGAAGGTGTGGCAGTAGGGGCAGATGCAGAGTAACAAAATGGAACATACAGTTCCCGTTCCCATAGCAACACAGCTCTCTGTTATATTAAAGGAGGAAGAGATTAGAGAATTAAGTGTGGTTAAAATGAGTCATCAGTAATTTACAAAAGAAAAACATCCACACCCTTTACAACAAAGCCTATTGTTTTTTAAGGAACATGCAAGCTCATGGTGACTGGTAAGACATAAGAAAACTATGTTACGTTCCCCAGTTTCTGTGTTGTTGTGGGTTTGTATGTATGTGTGTGTGTATTTCAGGAAATGGAATCTTGTATTCTTCAAGCAGCTGATTGGTCGGCCCCATTGATGATTGGCGCTCTGAACCCTCCCTCTCGTCAGGGGAAACAACTGTCTTCAATTACCAACTCCTTCTACAGCTGGATAAAAGCCAGTGTTCCTTGGTCAGGAGGAGAGAGCTTCTTTGATGTCCTGTGTTGGTTGTTAGTCCGTGAAAGTTTTGTTGAAGTATTTTGTAGCTGCTACTCCTGTATGTGTATGCCAATAGGGCTTAGTGTTTTTATTATTGAAATTGTTCACTTTCAGTTAGTAATTATTCTGTTTTATTTGTTCCTGGGGGGGAAGGGGAATGCACCTTTGGAGGGTTTAGACAAGAACCCTGCGGGCATACATAAGCTGTAGTATTTACTGTCTGCACACTAGGCAAGACCTGGGCGGACCACCCCCTGTATTTTGGTTAGCTCACCTGGAGGTTCTAAAAGATTAGGTAAGTAGTGGGTAGGTAGGAGAGGGGACTATTTAACTTTTACTTTATTTTCTTTGGTTCTGTCCAGCCCCTTTTCCCCACATTTCTGTGTTAGGAATAATACATTCACTGTAAATGGTAATTTTTTTCTGTCTGTTGTCCTTCCCCTGCACCTACGATCACATACCTTTTTCAGTTGAGTTGTAGCAGGGTGTTGCGTTCCCTCCGCCCAGGGGGTGTACGTAACATAATGGGGGGCTCATCCCGGGATTATTAAATCCACAGGACCCCGCTGCTCTGATCTCTGTGATTGGAGACTGAGGTTTGGGTGACTTAATTTACATGTGTTCACTAGGCTGACGTGTACCATGACTGCCTCAACCATCTCCCATTTTATTGAAGCTCCCTCAGTTGATCGGTTGGTGGGGTTTCGTAAAGTAGACCTTTGCGCCATAGCTGACCATTATGGACTCTTCGTCCCTGAGGAAGCCCTAAAGGCTGAGCTGTTGGTGCTCGTCAGGGAGGGTTTAGTGAGAAAAGGAATTTTCTTGTTGAAATATGAGGGAGGCGGAGAGACCTTCCGATGCCAAGACGGAGGAAGGGGTTGCTCGTACCCCCTCTACATTGCCCCAATTCAACCCTTTATCTTCTGCTTCGGGTTGTTCAGATGGGACCGCTAGGCTAAAGGTGGTGCTGGCCTGTTTGGAAATGGAGCTAAAATATAAAGAGCGTGTTTATCCAGCTGGAGTTTGATTTAGAAATGAGGAAAATGGCTATATAAGCCGACAAGGAGGTGAGGATCCGACAACTCCACAACCTACCCATCATCAAGCCTACTTTGAAGTGAGTAAAAATATTGCATTAGTCCTTCCATTTCGGAAGTTGATTCCTATTTCTCTGCGTTTGAGCATGTGGCCGCTGCGCTGCATTGGCCACTCAAGGTTTGGCCGCTCCTGTTGCAATGTAAATTGTCTGGAAAAGCACAGGAAGTAATAGCCGCTTTCTCCCCGGAAGACAAGTTTACAGTACGATATAGTTAAAACAACCGTGTTGCGGGCTTATGAGTTGGTGCTTGAAGCTTAAATGCAGAGCTTCAGGAACCACAAACCATCTCACCGTACTTTTGTTGAGTTTGCTAGGGACAAAAAGTCTGTTCAATCGCTGGTGTTCGGCCCGTTACGCTAACACCTTTGATATTCGGAAGTTGATGATGGAGGATTTTAAAAGCAACCTGCCTGAGAGTAGTAGTTCATTGACATGAACAGAAAGTGGCGACATTGGCCCAGGCAGCAGTGTTGGCAGATGAGTACGCTGGTGTGCCTCATTTTGAAAGCCTAACATCTTCAGTGCCTCGTTCGGGTTGTTGTTTTTTCTTTCTTCTACAACGACCCTAGCCTTCGCATGATGTCACCAAAAGGGTCACGTGATTGCGGACTGCCCAGTTTTGCAAAATAAACCGGAACAATCCCTGTCACCATCCCCTAAGTTAAAAAGCGTGGGTTTAGTACCGTCTTTGGCTCGTCCGTTGGACCGAGTTTCTGATTCAGCATTTGGGAGACCGGATCCTATCTATGCTCTGTTTTATACCTGCTGGTTGTTTCCTTAACTGGAGAACAAGCAGATCAAATCTTACACAAGACACCAGGACTGTGCGGTCAGTAATCATTACTGACGCTTTTACCCGGTCCCCTGAAACCTATTGTGGCTCGCATGTCATATTACAGGGTATAGAGACAAAAAAACATACCTGTACCATTACACTGGGTCCACTTAGTGTCAGACTTGGTATCAGGACGTTTCCATGTTGGTGTAGTGTCAACACTGCCTGTAAAAGGAGTCCCATTGCTACTAGGGAACAATATCACTGGTGGTAACGTCACTCCTGTGTTAGAAGTAGTAGATAACCCAGAAATCAAAACTGCAGATGATAAATTGGTTCAAGCATTTCCCCATGTTTTTCCTGCTTGTGTTAACGAGGGCACACTCTCGCAAGCTGGGAGATGTGGTGGAATTGTGTAGTTCCATTTTTGAGAATGTTGAGGTAGCAGACAATGCATCGAGTATTCCTTCTGCAAGGCTGACGGTTTTTTGCAAGTGTTTTAGCTTCGGTAATATCCACTGAGGAAGCTAAAACTAGGGAGACTGCCTACTTTATGGAAACGGGAGTTTTGATGCGTAAATGGGCAGATCATAAGAGTTAGTAACTGGAGTGAAGTGGTTCAATTGGTTGTTCCAACACGGTTCTGACAGCAGGGGCTGTCACTCGTCCATGACCAGGCGTGATCCAGACATTTGGGGATCACGAAGACTTATGACTGAGTCCTTCATCATTTTTTTTCTGGCCAGGTTTGAAGTCTGACATTGTCCAATTTTGTAAAACATGTCATGTATGTCAACTCACTGGGAAAGCGACTCAAACAGTTTCTTGTGCGCTGCTCTGCCGGATGGGGGGGAACCATTTGAATGAATGATAATTGATTGTGTAGGTCTGTTGCCGAAAACTAGGTCAGGTAACCAGTTCTAACTAACAATGTGCAGTGCTACTCGATACCCAGAGGCTATTCCTCTCCATACTATAACGGCTAAGACTGTGGTGAAGGCACTAGTGAAAATCTTCTCTATGTTTGGACTCCCTAAAGTAATCCAAACTGATGAGGGAACAAAATTTTATGTCAAAAATGTTCTCAAATGTGTTTGACTGTGTATTTCCCATCAGGTCTCCAGTCCGAATCATCCGGAGAGTCAAGGCGCCCTTGAACGCTGGCATCAGATGCTTAAGGTGACACTACGCAAGTATTGCATGGATCCCGATTGGTGCCCTTTGTCTTATTTGCTATCAGGGAAACAATACAAGAGTCATTAGGCTTAAGCCCTGTTGACCTTGTGTTTGAACACACCCCATGGGGTCTGCTAAAAGGATATGCTCCTTCAAAACTATCTCCTACACCCAGTACGCCCCTAAAAATGTGTTGGATTATGTCAGAAAAGATGCGGGAGAGACTGAGCGCTGCATGTGCGTTGGCACAAAAGTCTCTCTCTTCGTCTCAAACGCATGAAATTACATGACAAAGAGGCTGTTGGCCATTCTTTTGCACAAGGGGATCAAGTTTTGGTTTTGGTTCCCATCTGTCGGAACGTTTTTTTTATTTTAATTTTATTATTATACCCCCTTTTCTCCACAATTTCATGGTATCCAATTGTTAGTAGTTACTATCTTGTCTCATCGCTACAACTCCCGTACGGCTCGGGAGAGACGAAGGTTGAAAGCCATGCGTCCTCCGAAACACAGCCCAACCAAGCCGCACTGCTTAACACAGCCGCGCATCCAACCCGGAAGCCAGCCGCAAAAATGTGTCGGCGGAAACACAGTGCACCTGGCGACCTGGTAAGCGTGCACTGCGCCCGACCCGCCACAGGAGTTGCTAGTGTGTGATGAGACAAGGATATCCCTACCGGCCAAACCCTCCCTAACCCAGATGATTCTATGCCAATAGTGCATCGCCCCACGGACCTACCGATCGCAGCCGGCTGCAACAGAGCCTGGGCGCGAACCCAGAGTCTCTGGTGGCACAGAGATGCAGTACCCTAGACCACTGCGCCACCCGGGAGGCCCTTTGGCACGTTTTTCTGGGCCATATCTTGTGGAAAAGAAACTCTGTGACACCAATTATGTTATAAAGACCCCGGATCGTAGGCGATCTTCAAGTGTGTGTCATGTTAACATGCTGAAAGCATATTATATGCCATATCCAGTGTGGCTGCGGTGGCGCTGAAGCCTGGCTGGGACCTAGAGGAGGATAAGGAGAACGGGTTGGAGTTATGCCAAATGTTACGTTACAGCAGTGTGAACGCTTATTTAATTGAGATGCTGAAAAAGTTACCCTCTCAAATGGAACATTTGGATAATGCTCAAACTATTGATCTTATCCTATTAATAAATAGTTCTCAATGAGTTTCAGGACGTTCCAAGTCACACGTCCATCTTGGAACATGACGTGGATGTGGGGAACACTGTTCGTATACATCAGCAACCGTACCGGGTTAACGCTAAGAAAAGGGATGTAATGAAAAGTGAGGTAGCTTATTAATTACAGAATGAAATGGCAAAACCCAGTAACAGCTCTTGGAGTTCCCTGTGTATTCTCCTTCCTAAGCCTGACGGTACGTCCCGCTTATGTACGGACTATCGTTGCATAAATGCCATTACAAATGCCTGAAGGAACCACTTTCATCTGTACAAACTATAGTACGCAAGTATAAACACCATGGGACCACGCAGCCGTCATACCACTCAGGAAGGAGACTTTTTCTGTCTCCTAGAAATGAACGTACTTCGGAAAAGTGCAACTCAATCCCAGAACAACAGCGAAGGACCTTGTGATGATGCTGGAGGAAACCGGTACAAAAGTATCTATAGCCACAGGAAAAACTAGTCCTATATTGACATAACTTGAAAGGCCGCTTAGCAAGGAAGAAGCCACTGCTCCAAAACCGCCATAAAGCCAGACTATGGTTTGCAACTGCACATGGGGACAAAGATCATACTTTTTGGAGAAATGTCCTCTAGTCTGATGAAACAAAAATAGAACAGTTTGGCCATAATGACCATTATGTTTGGAGGAAAAAGGGGGAGGCTTGCAAGCTTAAGAACACCATCCCAACCATGAAGCACGGGACTGGCAGCATCATGTAGTGGGGGTGCTTTGCTGCAGGAGGGGCTGGTGCACTTCACAAAATAGATGGTATCATGGGGTAGGAAAATTATGTGGATATATTGAAGCAACATATCAAGACATCCGTCAGGAAGTTAAAGCTTGGACGCAAATGGGTTTTCCAAATGGACAATGACCCCAAGCATACTTCCAAAGTTGTGGCAGAATGGCTTAAGGACAACAAAGTCAAGATATTGGAGTAGCCATCACAAAGCCCTGACCTCAATCCCATAGAAAATTTGTGGGCAGAACTGAAAAAGTGTGTGTGAGCAAAGAGGCCTACAAACCTGACTCGGTTACACCAGCTCTGTCAGAAGGAATGGACCAAAATTCACCCAACTTATTGTGGGAAGCTGGTGGAAGGCTACCCAAAACATTTGACTCAAGTTAAACAATTTAAAGGCAATGCTACCAAATACAAAATGAGTGTATGTAAACTTCTGACCCACTGGGAATGTGATGAAAGAAATACAAGCTGAAATAAATGATTCTCTACTATTATTCTGACATTTCACATTCTTAAAATTAAGTGGTGATCCTAACTGACCTAAAACAGAGAATTTTTACTAGGATTAAATGTCAGGAATTGTGATACTGAGTTTAAATGTGTTTGGTTAAGGTGTATGTAAACTTCCGACTTCAACTGTGTATATATTTTATTTTTTACTGCCGCAGCAGTAAGTCGTTGGCTGTAAGTAGCCCTCAATCAATTGGAATACCAGGTTCACATGTTTGCCTTCAAGTTTACTATTTTTTTCAAAAACATACTCTATGGATTTATTTAGGTTGCTTAAGACAAACTTATTCAATACTAAATAAATTATTTCAACGGTGAAAAAAGTGTGGTTTCAAAACAAATAGTGTCTTTTATGTCTTCCATGCCCTCACGTCCCTGAATGTTCCCTACTCGACCTAATGAAACATTTGCTACAAAATCCTAACTAGGTTTGTAATTACAGTGTACAGTGGAGGTCATGTATGAAAGCAGCTTGGAATCTAAGAAAGCACCGGCACTACGGTGATTTAGTGTGATTTTGCAATACATGGTTTGAAAAAGCATGTGATCAAACAAAGCTTTGGCCGTCATTGTTTACATACTTCTGATACATGAATCGGTACACTGCTTTGAAGTAAGCTGCTTAGCAATAACATGCTTCAGAGCTCCAGTATCAAACGTAACATCACTTTTATTTAGGATAATACCATACGTATTTCATAAGGCCTTATTTTGAGGGCCTAGTTTTCCCTAATACAGGGGCCTGAAACTCATACACATCCCTTTGAACCAAAACAATGCCCATCATATTTCCCAGCATGCTGTCTTGCAGGTTTATTTTTATAATTGTTTTAATAGCTATGTTTGTGCATGTACATTGTTTAATCTTATGCTACACAAAGATAAATAACATACATTTTAAACTAATCTAATCAATTAGTTAGATCGCTGGAAGAATGTTCAGGCCTCACTGTTGCTCAATGACTGACAACATTTGAGACCCTGATGTTCATCAAATGCAATTGCCATCTTAAATGATTAACCAAGACCTAAAATGATCGTTAAAGAACCATAGGCTATGACGGCGATGTAAAGAGTGATGTAATGCATGATGTAAAACAATTCTGGAAACTAAATGTTTAACAAAGTCTGTTTTAGCTTGATATTTGTATTACTTTCATTCTTTTGATTGATAAATGTTAATGTTCATCATGTTAAAAAAAAACTTAAATCTTGAAGTATTTCATTCTAGGCTATTAAGATTCCTATCTGAAAGCCCTCCAAACCATGTGCTAATTATATTTAGACTAAACTAACTTCTAGTTTTTGGTTCTTCATCAAATAAATGTGTTTTTTAATTTTTTTAACTTGCATTCAAATATTTGTTTTTCCTGAGACCTGTGTTTGAATATCAAAGGAAATAGTTACCTTTTAATTGATTCTCTATATTCGACTCCTTCAAATATTTGAAGTTGGTAATTTCAAATAAACTACAAAATACAACAGTTTTTCTCTCTCACACGCAGCAGTCACTTAAACAGTCATGCATACACAAACAGAAATGTGCATGAGGATGTCCTAAGGGAAGGTACTGTACTCCATGTGAGACCACATCTTCATACATGACACATTCAGACCCAAACAACAAAGTAATACAAACTTCCTTAGAAACAAACATTTATTTTATGAAAATAATAGCAGTAAATAAACATGACATCTACAAAACAAAAGCAATTATATTATAGATCAGTCTGATTAACTGAGCTGGAAACTCGTACGTGCTGGTGACAGAACAAGTAAAGGACAGAGAAGAGCCTTATCTTTCTGATTACTGCCAACAGAGGGCAAATTGCTGCCATCTCAATCTTGGTGTGGTCCAATTAAACACTTATTTTGACCAATAACGAGAATAGTTTTCCTGACCACAAGATCTGATTAATTCCCGAAACAACTCGTGATCCGGGCCCTGGTGAATATTGGTCCAAATAATGTCCTTAATATAACACCTCCTCCCTCTCCCTTCCCTCAAACTCTCACTGGCTGTTACAAACCATTGCTCCGACTACTCCTTCACCCCCTCCTCCCCCACCACCTCCCCCTCCTCCACCTCCTCCCTCAGCCTGCCCAGCACCAGGTCTATTGCGTCTCTTATTGAGCAGCGGGTTGTTGGACGTGTCCAGGTCTTTGATCTTCACCTGGTCATAGTCTACACGCATGGTGGCCAGGGCACTGGTCATCTCTTCCTGTAGGCAGACAGTACACATACAGTGTGTTCAGAAAGCATTCATACCCTTTGACTTATTCCACATTTTGTGTTACAGCCTGAATTCAAAATTGATTAAATATTTTTTTCACCCTTCCACATACACTACCAGATAATGACAAAGTGAAAACATGGTTTTAGAAATCTTTGCAAATTTATTGAAAATTTAAATACAGAAATATCTCATTTACTGTACATAAGTATTCACATCCCTGAGTCAATACATGTTAGAATCACCTTTGGCAACGATTACAGCTTTAAGAGGTTTGAACACCTGGATTGTACAATATTTGCACATTCATTTAAAAATTCTTCAAGCTCTGTTTAGTTGGTTGTTGATCATTGCTCGACAGCCATTTTCAAGCCGATTTAAATCCACTGTAACTAGGCCACTCAGGAACATTCAATGTCGTCTTGATAAGCAACTCCAGTGTATATTTGGCCTTGTGTTTTAGGTTATTGTCCTGTTGTAAGATGAATTTGTCTCCCAGCAGACTGACCCAGGTTTTCCTCTAGGATTTAGCCTGTGCTTTGCTCCGTTTTTAATTTATTTTTATCCTAAAAAAACTCCCTAGTCCTTTGCCGATGACAAGCATACCCATACCATGATGCAGTCAACCTCATGCTTGAAAATATGAAGAGTGGTAATCAGTGATGTGTTGTGTTGGATTTGCTCCAAACATAAAACGTTGTATTCAGAACATAAAGTTAATTTCTTTGTCACATTTGTTGCAGTTTTACTTTCGTGCCTTATTCCAAACCGGATGCATGTTTTGGAATATTTGTACAGGCTTTCTTTTTACTCTGTCATTTAGGTTAGTATTGTGGAGTAACTACAATGTTGTTGATCCATCCTAAGTTTTCTATCACAGCCATAAAACTCTGCCTGACTCTCTGGCAACTGAGTTAGGAAGGATGCCTCTCTTTGTAGTGACTGGGTGTATTGATACACCATCCAAAGTTTAATAAATTCACCATGGTTGAAGGGATATTCATTGTTAGTTTTTTTTACCCATCTACCAATAGGTGACCTTGTTTGCGAGACATTGTAAATATAGTGTTTACCACCCCCTAATGGCTTCTTAGTTTTAGATTAAATTGGCCCATTGATATGCAGTGTTTCTTATTACCACAGTGTCTGTATTTTACAGTTCTCTAGTCTCACCTTGACATCGTCCCACAGTTCTCTGTCCTCTGTCAGAACACGGGACGTGTGCAGAGGAGTCGGAGGGACCACCATCGACTGCTGTAAATGTCAATACACACACCGTGTAAATGAGAGTCATATTATCCACAGCACTCAGACATGCAGTAGTAATACTCACATTGATCCAAGGGTGGTTCATGAAGTGCCCGATGGTCATCCTCTCGTTAGGGTCTGTCTTCAGCAGCTGGTTGATCAGCTGTTTGGCTACAGAGGTAAATGTCATAGGTCAACAAGCATAGTAAATAAAACATGATCAGGTAACTAGTCAAGATGCTTATCAAAGGACCTACAAGTCACAACCGTAGAAAAATCTGTCAAATATTTGGAACCTAGCAGATCATAGTTTGTCTTGCAGTGAAGCATCTCCCTCTACTATAGACCCCCCCAGTTTTCTGTCTCTAGTCTGACCTTCCTCAGATACTTCCGCCCACTCAGGGTTGGGGAACTTGTACTGGCCCATCCTGATCCTCTGCTTCATCCCTGGAGAGATGGCCTGGCCAGTGTTAGAGTAGAACGGAGGGAACCCACACAGCCTGGGGACACAGCACACTCTTCAACATGAGAATAGAGCAACTACAGCTTCTGTATGCACTCCAACTGGACACTCATTGAACAGTCATTCATACTATATATAAGGAGGGAGAGAAGGAGAGGGGGAAAGCAAGTGGACCATGAGAAGCTTAGTGTTAAAAGAGAGGTAGTAGAGAGAAATGAGGGTGTAAATGAGGCCCAGGGGGGAACAGTAGGGGGAGTGAATGAATGAGAGGCCTGTGACTTGATTCTCAACACACACACAGACACACTCACTGACACACTTATAGCACACAGACACACTAGGTACTCACAGGATGTACATGATCACGCCCAGAGACCACATGTCACACGACTTGTCATACTTCTCTGGACCAAGCACCTCAGGGGCTGATAGACAGACATTGAGACAGAGACCAAGAGACAACCAGTCAGGCAGACAGACAGGGACAATATGATGGGTAAAAGTCAACCATAATCCTTTATAGCCTACACACCATTCACATCCGGATAGTATACTACACAACTACTGGTGTAACAGACCCAACACTCACCAACATAGTAGGGGGTGTAACAGACCCAACACTCACCAACATAGTAGGGGGTGTAACAGACCCAACACTCACCAACATAGTAGGGGGTGTAACAGGGTGTCTGGAGGGAGTTGTGGAGGGTGGTCTCCTTGGCAAAGCCAAAGTCAGTTAGTTTCAGAACGCAATTAGTCTCCTTGGTGGTGTACAGCAGATTTTCAGGCTGTTGCGTGTGTGTTTGTGTGTGTGTGTGTGTGTGTGTGTGTGTGTGTGTGGAGGGAGGGAGGTGTAAAAAAGAAAGCAATAAGTACATCACTAAAACCACCAGCGGTAAATACATGCCTGTCAGCGAGTGTCAGGTGAACAATCAAATGATGTAAACAATCAAATGATGTGTGTCTAGGAGTAGAGTCCCACCTTGACATCTCTGTGAGCTATGTCCATGTGGTGGAGGTACTCGATGGCCGTGCCTATGTCCCTCATGATCTCCGCAGCCTCTGATTAAAAGCCATGACATATGAATCTGATTAACAAAATGCGCACAGCTATAGGGTCACTGTAAATAATTGAGCACTGTAAATAATACAACACAGTTCCCCATCATAACTCACCTCTCTCTGTGAACGCCTGGTCCCCTCTGGCCTGAATGTGACTGAACAGCTCCCCTCCTTCCATACTGAGCCAGGAACAACAACAAGAGAGACAGATCAGAGCTTCTCAACAAGAGAACAAAGCCATCAATTAAACAAGAACAGCATTGTCCCTTAGTAATTACCAGGCAATTACCCAATCAACTAATTCTAAGCATAATGACCAAGAAAGAGAACTGGGACATATTTGATGTTTATGTAAACTTTCATTTGGCCAGGAGTTTTTCCTGACCACGTGACCTAACCAGGAAAAATTCCTGGCCCTTCTCATTAGTTACGGTTTTAAAGTCTGACATGCTAGAACATCTAAGAGGATTCATTACACAAATGCATTCTGGTCTATGTAGTCTCTATGGTCCTCACCACTCCATGATGATAAGCAGGCATTTCTTCCCCTGGTGCATGTTCTCATAAAGGCTGAGGATGTGAACGATGTATGGGCCCCCCGACACTCTCCAATGCAGCTCTACCTCCCGCCGCGCCTTAGGACAATCATACAGAATCTGCCCCCATAGAGAAGAAGGGTGGGTATAGAGACAGAGACGAAGAGAGAGAACAATGGGCATGTTTAGGAAGCACATTTACTATGACTAGGTATGATGATGGATGCAGCATGCATCTGTAGTGGAACGTATGCATCTATGCAACATGTACAGTATCAGTCAAAATTTTGGACACACCTACTCATTCCAGGGTTTTTCTTAATTTTTAAATATTTTCTACATTATAGAATAATAGTGAAGATGTCAAAACTATGAAATAACATATATGGAATCATGTAGTATCCAAAAAAGTGTTAAACAAAATATCTTGCTATGACAAGGTAGGGTTGGTATACAGAAGATAGCTATTTGGTAAAGACCAAGTCTATATTATGTCAAGAACAGCTAAAATAAGCAAAGAGAAACAACAGTCCATCATTACCTTAAGACATGAAGGCCAGTGAATACGGAACATTTCAAAAACGTTTAAAGTTTCTTCAAGTGCAGTTACAAAAACCATCAAGCGCTATGATGAAACTGGGTCTCATGAGGACTGCCAGAGGAAAGGAAGACCCAGATTTACCTTTGCTGCAGAGGATAAGGTCATTAGAGTTGCCAGCCTCAGATTGCAGCCCAACTAAATGCTTCAGAGTTCAAGTTACAGACAACTGTTCAGAGGAGACTGCGTGAATCAGGCCTTCATGGTCTAATTGCTACAAAGAAACCACTACTAAAGGACACCAATAAGAAGAGACTTGCTTGGGACAAGAAACACGAGCAATGGACATTGGACCGGTGGAAATCTGTCATTTGGTCTGATGAGTCCAAATTTGAGATTTTTGGTTCCAACAGCCTTGTCTTTGTGAGGACACAGAGTAGGTGATCTGAACGGATGATCTCCACGTGTGGTACCCACCGTGAAGCATGGAGGAGGAGGAGTGATGGTGTGGGGGTGCTTTGCTGGTGGCACTGTCAGTGATTTATTCAGAATTCAAGGCACACTTAACCAGCATGGCTACCACAGTATTCTGCAGCGATACGCCATCCCATCTGGTTTGCGCTTAGTGGGACTATCATTTGTTTCTCAACAGGACAATGACCCAACACTCCTCCCAGGCTGTGTAAGGACTAGTTGACCAAGAAGGAGAGTGATGGAGTACTGCATTAGATGACCTGGCCTCCACAATCCCCCAACCTCAACCCAATTGAGATGGTTTGGGATGAGTTGGACTGCAGTGTAAAGGAAAAGCAGTCAACAAGTTCTCAGCATATTTGGGAACTCCTTCAAGACTGATGGAAAAGCATTGCTCATGAAGCTGGTTGAGAGAATGCCAAGCTGTCATTAAGGCAGAGGGTGGCTACTTTGAAGAATCTCAAAAATAAAATAAATGTTGATTTGCTTAACACTTTTTTGGTTACTACATGATTCCATATGTGTTATTTCATAATTTTTATATCTTCACTATTATTCTATAATGTAGAAAATAGTTTAAAAAATAAAGAAACCCTGGAATAAGTAGGTGTGTCCAAATGTTTTGACTGGTACTGTATATCCTGTGTGAGTGTGTTTTTGAGTGCATGTGTCTATGTTGTCTATAACCACTCACAGGTCTTGGAGGAATTGATCAAGGATATAAAAACAGCCCACATCTCTCTCTCACCTCTCTTTGATACTTTCTCTCTCTCTCTCATACACACACAGAGTCTCTTCATATTCTCACGTAAGTGAATCTATCATTACAAATAAAATCTGGACCCTTCATTCATATTAATTTGCTTGTCAGGACGATTCCCTCTAGAGCTTTTAAAATGAATGCTGCCTTTTATTAGTGCATTCAAAATCTGCCTTCAAAGTGTACCAGTAACAACAACCTTGCAATGTGATTGGATGTAAGGGTGGGAGGGATCCCCAGACACCACAGCCAGATAAACTAGCTTATCTTCTGTCTGTGACAGGATGCAGTGCATGGTGGGACAGCGAGGAGAGGGCAGGTTGAGATTAAACTGTTTATAGAGGAGTAACCTAATACTCTGCTGAAAACATTGTCCACAAATACTTGAAGAGCATACTTATGAAAGAATGTATACACTTGTGCCAGTACAACTGATCATACTCAACACATTTCATTGATCTATCTTTAGTCTACCTGGACAAAAAGAATAGGGACCTATTTTGGAGGTTGAGACTGTTCCATTGAAAACATATCCATAGGCTTTCTGTTATTGTTTTCTCAAGAACATTTCTGGTAACCCATTATTCAGGTTTTGAACTTGCATAACCTGTTGACCAAGCACTGTTTCCAAGTTGCTCACTATTCCAGTGGTTGAACTTCAAAGAACAGAAGAAAAACATTCCCCACTGGGCACAGATGTCAATTCAATGTCTATTCCGCATTGGTTCAACGTCATTTCATTAAAATGACCCAGTGGGTGACCACAGATCCTCCTATGTCCAGAAAGGATAGATAGAACTTAGAGCACATGCCAAGGCATAACTTAAGGAAAGGGATGGGGAACATCTGGTCCAGGTGGGTTGCATTCTGTGCAGGCTTTTGTTCCAGCCCAGCACGAACACACACCAGATTTTAGTTGAATCAGGTATGTGAGAGCTTGGTTGGAACAAAAGCCTGCACACCAGAGTAGATCCTCTCTAGATGGAACATAGAATCAGTCCAGACAGAGCATGTCATTGTCCATACAACATGACAATGACTACTGGCACTAACAACCTACACTCTGCGTAAGACACGGTCCCACACAGTACATCACTGTTTCTTCCCAGACTCATCCACTGTCTGTCTGGACAGGAGTAGTCGAGTTAGCTTAAAGCGCTGCACTGTTACCACTGGTGGCTCCTCTCCCAACCCGGCTCACAGAGAGACAGTTATCTATTGCTGTTATTAGTGCTTAAGTGGACCTCTTTACAAGAGGAACAGGCACCAGTCAAAGAAACACACTCTCTCTCTGACTCTCTATATCCTCTTGTTTGTTGATACAGTAAATGTAGCAGAGGGAAAAAGTGGGACAGAATGTGACAGTAAGTGACAACCTCTGTAACTTCTGCACACCAGATGCATGCTGTATACTGTAACCATGCCAAAATATGTCAATATGTCAATCAGTTTTTAGCATTATAATGTGGATATATGTCCTCCTTCATACAACACCCCACCCCACCCCACATCAGACAAATTAAGTAATTCCAAATAAAGGAGTGATCCCATTGGGGAAAGTGAGCTGCACAACTGAATGCCAAAATGTGCGAGGGGCTGCATTAATCAACATCCATGTCATCGGTTCCCAGGGAGCAGCTGTTGTAGGGGGGGTTGGTTAACTGCTTTGCTCATGGGCAGAACGGCAGCTTATTTGATCCAGCAACCTTTTGGTTACTATCCCAATGCTCTTAACTGCTAGGCTACCTGTCGCCCCTGGTATCAAACCGCAAAGAAGGATGAGAGATCTGTCTAGGAAGCGACTGTCTAAGATGGAGGAGTAGTGAATAATTGATGACTATTCTCCCTCTTATTGTCACTATTGTAAATACATCCTCAAGTTCCCTTTAATTTACATCAGAGGATAAGAAAATAAAGCAAGCAAGACCTCAAATACTTGGTGCCACTTGGGTCTGGTGACTGATGGTCTCTCTCGCTCTCTTGCTCAAATTAAATTCAAGGTGCTTTATTGGCATGTGAAACATATGTTTACATTAACAAAGCAAGTGAAATGGATCACACACACACACACACTACCTTGAGGGCACACTTCTCCCCTGTCTTCTTGCAGTAGCATTCCATCACCTTCCCACTGATACCCAGTCCCAGTACTTGAGTTGTTATTTTGTAGTCCTCTGTGACTGCGTTGCGTTTGAACTCCAGTTTTGACTGGGCAGGCAGTTGGAAGAGTGTGGGGTCGCTAAGGGTGTCCCAGCCTGGGATGTGTAGAATGCTTCCACTCGGCGTCCCCTGGAGCTGAGGCTCGGATTGGTTGGCTGACTGCCTCTCTTCTCCGTTACCATTGTGTTGCATGATGTGTTTCTTGCGGTTCAATCCCCCCCCCCTGCTCTCCACGGAAACAGACAGAGAGAGAGAGATGCAGTGGTGTCCCCTCCCCGTCCAATGTCCAGCAGCAGCCTCACGTTCCCTTTCTCTCCCCAGCTCCGAGACGAAATGGCAATTTTTCAGATTCCTTTCTCGATTTTACTTTCAATTATGAAGCAAAAATAGGCGAATTATTCCACAATAGGCTTATTTCTTTCGAGGAATAGCTACCCTATAATAATATTGGCACATTGACCGAATAAGACGTTTTTGCATTGCATATCTAGAATAGTTAGTTATATGAACCATTTTGAACTTCACTCTAAAAGAACATTCTAATTTGGGGTATAGTTAACAATCTATTATGCTAAATTTGAGTTTGTATTAAAATAAATGGAACACAGGTAACGTTAAATGTGCAACAGTAAATGCATTTGTACCTGATGTCCAGTTTAGTAGGAATTGACCAAAATGCGCATTACATTTCCTGTAAAATCAGCGGCCAATTTTTTTTAAAGATAACAGTCCTCGGTCCAGTTCCCCATCCTCTAAGTTATTATTATTTCCGTTATTTTCCTCTCCGTTATTTTCCTCTCCTGTGCCCTTATCTGGGGCTACACAAAACTCTTCAACTCCCCTTACGTCAGCGCAGCACGGCTCAAGTTTATTCACACGGCCCTCAACTCTTAAGGGAGCCGCCACACGCAAAGAGCAGCGGCCAGTAGGGCATCCCACTGGGCACAAACATAAATTCATTGCCCATTTTAACTAGGCAAGTCAGTTAAGAACACATTCTATTGACGCTGTGCCAATTGTGCACCACCCCTTGGGACTCCCAATCACAGCCAGTTGTGACACAGCCTGGAATTTAACAGGGTCTGTAGTGACACCTCTAGCACTGAGATGCAGTGCCTAAGACCACTAAACCACTCGGGAGCCCTATTCAAGTACTTTTGAAACAGCATTGATTCAACCAGTGTGTAGGATGTGGCATAGATTTTTGTTTTAACAAAAAATTGAATAGGACTAAAAATGCTGGTCAGTCACAGAAGTAGTCATTGTGGTATTAGACATTGTAACTGCATGTCATAATGTACTGCTTTATCTTCAGGACATTCTTGAGAGACGTTCATTAAAAACTACTCATCTAAAAAGATACACCTCTGACTGGGCATTTACTGTATATTACATGGTGTCAGAAATTTGTGAGAGGCACACATCTCACAGCACATTCTACAGTATTACATCAACACTGAAAGAGTGGGACCATATACACACTGGAACCAGTGTTAAATTAACACACTGCTTAGTGTTAAACCTTATTCAGATATTTCCAAAGAGTGCCTTGCCTTTTGAGTGAATTGCAGAGTTACCAGAAATATTCTGTGCAATGGACTTATATATATATATATATAACTTTAACATATTTATTGATATAATATATATATTATATCAATAAATATGTTAAAGTTATATATATATATATTATTGAACACAATATCATATGTATTTCATAAGTTCTTATTTTAAGGGCCTAGTTTTACTTTTATATCTATCAATATCTATATTTTTTTGACACCAACCTCCAAAAAGCAAGTTCTGCAGTTTCTAGTTTTGTCTAATCTTGATGAATGTCCAGTCGTGTGGTCCAGTGCGGCAAGGAAAGACCTAGTTAAGCTGCAGCTGGCCCAGAACAGAGCGGCACGTTTTGCTCTTCATTGTAATCAGAGGGATGATATAAATACTATGCATGCCAGTCTCTCTTGGCTGAGAGTTGAGGAGAGACTGACTGCATCACTTCTTCTTATAAGAAACATTAATGTGTTGAAAATCCCAAATTGGTTGCATAATCAACTTACACACAGCTCTGACACACACACTTATCCCACCAGACATGCCACCAGGGGTCTTCTCATAGTCCCCAAATCCAGAACAAATTCAAGAAAACGTACAGTATTATATAGAGCCCTTATTGCATGGAACATCCTTCCATCTCTTATTGCTCAAATAAACAGCAAACTTGGTTTCAAAAAACAGATAAAGCAACACCTCACGGCACAACACCTCTCCTCTATTTGACCTAGATAGTATGTGTATACATTGATATGTAGGCCACATGTGCCCTTTTAAAAATGTATGTAGTTCTGTCCTTGAGCTGTTGTTGTCTAGTAATGTTCTGTATTATGTCTTTCTGTATTATGTTTCATGTTTTGCGTGGACCCCATTAAGAGTGGCTGCTGTTTTTGTAACAGCTAATGGGGATCCTAATAAAAATACCAAATACCAAATGTATACAGTGCATTCGGAGAGTATTTAGACCCCTCACCTTTTTCCACATTTTGTTACGTTACAGCCTTATTCTAAAACTGATTAAATAACAAACAATCCTCAGCAATCTACACTAGAGTTCGACCGATTAATCAGAATGGCCGATTAATTAGGGCTAATTTCAAGTTTTCATAACAATCGGAAATCTGTAATTTTGGACGCCGATTTTGCCGATGTTTTTATTTTATTTTATTTCTACACCTTTATTTAATCTTTATTTAACTAGGAAAGTCAGTTAAGAACACATTCTTATTTTCAATGGCCTAGGAATGGTGGGTTAACTGCCTTGTTCAGGGGAAGAATGACAGATTTTTACCTTGTCAGCTCAGGGATTCAATCTTGCAACCTTACGGTTAACTAGACCTGCCTCACGAGGAGCCCACCTGTTACGCGAATGCAGTAAGAAGCCAAGGTAAGTTGCTAGCTAGCATCAAACTTAATCAATCATAATCGCTAGTTATAACTACGTGTGTCCTGCGTTGCATATATTCGATGCAGTGCGCATTCGGGAAAAAGGATTGTCGTTGCTCCAATGTGTACCTAACCATAAACATCAATGGTTAGGTACACAATATACACAGAAGTATATATTTTTAAACCTGCATATTTAGCTAAAATAAATCCAGGTTAGCAGGCAATATTAACCAAGTGAAATTGTGTCACTTCTCTTGCGTTCATTGCACGCAGAGTCAGGGTATATGAAACAGTTTGGGCGCCTGGTTCATTGCGAACTAATTTTCCAGAATTGTACGTAATTATGACGACATAACATTGAAGGTTGTGCAATATAACAGGGATATTTAGACTGATGGATGCCACCCGTTAGATAAAATACGGAACGGTTCCGTATTTCACTGAAAGAATAAACGTCTTGTTTTCGAGATGATCGTTTCCGGATTCGACCATATTAATGACCTAAGGCTGGCATTTCTGTGTGTTATTATGTTTTAATTAAGTCTATGATTTGATAGAGCAGTCTGTCTGAGCGAGGTTAGGCACCAGCAGGCTCATAAGCATTCATTCAAATAGCACTTTTGTGCGTTTTGCCAGGAGCTCTGCTGTTTATGACTTCAAGCCTATCAACTCCCGAGATTAGGCTGGTGTAACGATGTGATGTGAAATGGCTAGCTAGTTAGCGGGGTGCACGCTAATAGTGTTTCAAACGTCACTCGCTCTGAGACTTGGAGTACTTGTTCCCCTTTCTCTGCATGGGTAACGCTGCTTCTAGGGTGGCTGTTGTTGTTGTGTTCCTGGTTCGAGCCCAGGTAGGAGTGAAGAGAGGTACGGAAGCTATACTGTTACACTGGCAATAATAAAGTGCCTATAAGAACATCCAATAGTCAAAGGTATATGAAAAACAAATGGTATAGAGAGAAATAGTCCTATAATTCCTATAATAACTACGACCTAAAACCTCTTACCTGGGAATATTGAAGACTCGTGTTAAAAGGAACCACCAGCTTTCATATGTTCTCATGTTCTGAGCAAGGAACTTAAACGTTAGCTTTCTTACATGGCAGATATTGCACTTTTAATTTATTCCCCAACACTTTGTTTTTGCATTATTTATACCAAATTGTACATGTTTCATTATATATTTGAGGCTAAATTTATTTTATTGATGTATTATATTAAGTTAAAATAAGTGTTCATTCAGTATTGTTTGTAATTGTCGTTATTACAAATACATTTCAATAATCAGCCGATTAATCGGTATCGGCTTTTTTTGTCCTCCAATAATCAGTATCGGTGTTGAAAAATCAGAATCGGTCGACCTCTAATCTACATACAATACCCCATAAAGACAAACTGAAACAGGTTTTTAGAAAAACAGAAAGGTTTGTAAACAATTGTTTACAGACAGATTATTTCACTTATAATTCACTGTATCACAATTCCAGTGGGTCAGACGTTTACATGCACTAAGTTGACTGTGCCTTTAAAGAGTTTGGAAAATTCCATAAAATTATGTCATGGCATTAGACGCTTCTGATAGGCTAATTGACATAATTTGAGTCCATTGGAGGTGTACCTGTGGATGTATTTCAAGGCTTACTTTCAAACTCAGCACCTCTTTGCTTGACGTCATGGGAAAATCAAAAGAAATCAACCAAGACCTCAGGAAAAAATGTAGACCTCCACAAGTCTGCTTCATCCTTGGGAGCAATTTCCAAATGCCTGAAGGTACCCCATTAATCTGTACAAACAATAGTACACAAGTATAAACACCATGGGACCACGCAGCCATCATACCGCTCAGGAAGGAGACACGTTCTGTCTCCTAGAGATGAACGTAGTTTGGTTCGAAATTTGCAAATCAATCCCAGAACAACAGCAAATGACCTTGTGAAGATGCTGGAGGAAACGGGTACAAAAGTATACAAAAGTATCTATATCCACAGTAAAACGAGTCCTATATCAACATAACTTGAAAGGCCGCTCAGCAAGGAAGAAGCACTTCACAAAATAGATGGCATCATAAGGTAGGAAAATGATTTGGATATATTGAAGCAACATCTCAAGACATCAGTCAGGAAGTGAAAGCTTGGTCGCAAATGGGTCTTCCAAATGGACAATGACCCCAAGCATGCTTTCAAAGTTGTGGCAAAATGGCTTAAGGACCACAAAGTCAAGGTATTGGAGTGGCCATCACAAAGCCCTGACCTCAATCCTATAGACAATTTATGGGCAGAACTGAAAAAGTGTGTGTGAGCAAGGAGGCATACATATCTGACTCGGTTACATCAGCTCTGTCAGGAGGAATGGGCCAAAATTCACCCAACTTATTGTGGGAAGCTTGTGGAAGTAAAAAAAAATTAAAAGTAATGCTACCAAATACTAATTGAGTGCATGTTAAATTCTGACCCACTGGAATGTGATGAAAGAAATATTAGCTGAAATAAATCATTCTCTCTACTATTATTCTGACATTTCACATTCTTAAAAAAAGTGGTGATTCTAACTGACCTAATTTTTACTAGGATTAAATGTCAGGAACTGTGAAAAATGGAGTTTAAATGTATTTGGTTAAGGTGTATGTAAACTTCTGACTTCAACTGTATGTCAATTTTATTTATACATCTCCCGTTTGACATTTGTCTTGTAATGCAGTTCACAGGAGCACTGACAGATGTGTTGACATGACAACTGGGTCAGAGATTTGAAGCACCCTTCCCCCCTTTTGTTTCATGCTGGCTGAAGATCTAGCTAGCCGCTAACTAGCTAACACCAGGCACAGATGAAAGGGGAAATAGTGTCAACTTTTAATTAATTGGGCTAGCGACGCAAGAGTCCCCACTTTAAATCTTTCGGGCATACTTCTGACTTATTAGGTGTGCTTGCAAAAAAAGCCACATACAAACATGATCTCTTTCTTGCATTCTTGAGTAAGGTATCTCCAAAATGCAGGTGTTTCAGCCAAGCTGAATGCTTTCTATGGTGGTAGGGCAGCCAGCGGAATATATGGAGCGTATGGGTTGGTAAGGTTCTCTAGTTGCGCCGTGATTGGCTCAGTGTTGTCACTCATGGGGACACTACGTCACCACAAAATCTACAGGTAGAGCTTGAACATTCAAGTCCCTTGGGCGCTGCCATAGAGTTATATTAGAAGTGCCCATCCAAGAAGGCTCAAGGTCATTGGCCACAGTAAATATTACATTAAATCACGTTATAGCTATGTAGCTTTGATTGGACTGATCATGTCAACATCATACTTTCAAAATCTTAGCTAGCAAGCTAGCATTCATCATCTATTGGCAAATCCTTTTCAATCCTTGTCATATGAAGAGAAATTCTGAAGAGAAATTATAGATAAAACGTATTGGTGCACATCGGCCATAAACATTACACAACAAGTTGGAAATCGCAAATTCAAAAATGAGTGGTTTGAAAGGAATCAGTGGCTAACTACAAGCGTTGCAAAGCAAGGAGAAGCGGGGGGCAAGCCCCCCTCCCCGCTTCTCATTCACCCAAATCCAGACAGCTGATGTTCTGAAAGAGCTGCAAACTCTGGATCACTACAAATCAGCTGGGCTAGACAATCTAGACCCTCTCTTCCTAAAATTATCCGCCACCGTTGTTTGAACCCCTATTACTAGACTGTTCAACCTCTTTCGTATCATCTGAGATTCCTAAAAATTGGAAAGCAGCCACGGTCAACCCCCTCTTCAAAGGGGGAGACATCTTAGACCCAAACTGTTACAGACCTAAACCCATCCTGCACTGCCTTTCTAAAGTCTTCAAAAGCCAAGTGAACAAACAGATCACCAACCATTTCGAATCCCACCGTACCTTCTGCGCTATGCAATCTGGTTTCCGAGCTGGTTACGGGTGCACCTCAGCCACGCTCAAGTTCCTAAACATTATCATAACCGCCATCGATAAAAGACAGTACTTTGCATCCGTCTTCATCGACCTGGCCAAGGCTTTCGACTCTGTCAAACTCCGACTATCTTCTCTGTATACATCAATGATGTTGCTCTTGCTGCTGGTGATTTTCTGATACACCTCTACGCAGACGACACCATTCTGTATACTTCTGGCCCCTCTTTGGACACTGTGTTAACTAACCTCCAGGAGAGCTTCAATGCCATACAACTCTCCTTCCGTGGCCTCCAACTGCTCTTAAACGCAAGTAAAACTAAATGCATGCTATTCAACCGATCACTGCCCGCACCTGCTCGCCCGTTCAGCATCACTACGCTGGACGGCTCTGACAACTATAAATACCTAGGTGTCTGGTTAGACTGTAAACTCTCCTTCGTAAAACTAAACAAACCCTCAGTAAACTGAACTTCCTACCTATCCTCGACCTCTGTGATGTCGTCTATAAAATAGCCTCCAACACTCTACTCAACAAACTGGATGCAGTATATCACAGTGCCATCCGTTTTGTCACCAAAGCCCCATACACTACCCACCATTGCAACCTGTACGCTCTCGTTGGTTGGCCCTTGGAGGACAGAGGAGGTCTGTGAGAGCCAGAAATCTTGCTTGTTTGTAGGTGACCAAATACTTATTTTCCACCATAATTTGCAAATAAATTCATTAAAAATCCTACAATGTGATTGTCTGGATTTTTTTTCTCATTTTGTCTGTCATAGTTGAAGTGTACCTATGATGAAAATTACAGGCCTCTCTCATCTTTTTAAGTGGGAGAACTTGCACAATTGGTGGCTGACTAAATACTTGTTTTGCCCCACTGTATATAGTTTGCAGTAAAAATCATGAAAAGTTAAATTGATCTTTTTTGGGTCATATGTGACCTCATCCTCTGCTGTTCGGATAGCCATGATTGTACGCTCTGACTGCTCCTTTTTTAATTGCTAAGCACCAACAAAAAAATATTATATATTATATATTATATATTATATATTATATATATATATATATATATATATATATATATATATATATATATATATATATATATATATATACACACCAACAAAAAAATATTTTTCTTAATCTTTTATTTTAATTGTATTTTTTAAAAATGTATTATTATTATATATTTTAACTTCTTTTTAAAAACTTTTTTTAAGCCTGTCACATCTGTGAATGTGGAATGTGTTTAGTTGGTTGATTGAAAAAAAAGTGCTGAACAAATAGTTATATTAACTACGTCCGCCCTAGCTCGCTCATTAATGTCTTAATTGAAATTAAGGATTGCCTCTTATCTGCTCGTTGTCCTCTTATGCCACAGTTTGTACATCTTAATTGTCTGTAGAAACCACATTTGTTCAAGCAAGTCAGCTATATCAGCAATGTTTTTTTTAAGGCAGTAAATGAGGCTGAATGAACTGCTTCGCTGCCAGACAAGGCTCTGCTGATAGCCAGGTGTAGCGGTGGTAAGGATTCACTCCATGGTGCTGAAAAGAAAGCTTTGCTGTTGGGACAGCTTTATGTAGGCCCTAACAGTTTGTGGGTAATGTTTGCCACCTTTATAGTGTAATTAATGTATTGTTTAGTGTTGTGTAGTGGCTTTGCTGGCATGAATCCCAATGTATTCTTTTTTTGCCCCATTTTTTTTTTTACATGCTAACATCACAACTAGATGCTGCTACCACCACCATACTTCATCGTAGGGATGGTGCCAGGTTTCCTCCAGACATTACACTGGCATTCAGGCTTCATCAGCAATCTTGTTTCTCATGGTCTGTGAGTCTTTTAGGTACCTTTTGGCAAACTCCAAGCGGGCTGTCATGTGCCTTTTTACTGAGGAGTGGCTTTCATCTGGCCACTCTACCATAAAGGCCTGATTGGTGGAGTGCTGCAGAGATGGTTGTCCTTCTGGAAGATATTCCCATCTCCACAGAGGAACTCTGGAGCTTTGTCAGAGTGTCTATCGGGTACTTGGTCACCTCCCTGAGCAAGGCCCTTCTCCCCGATTTCTCAGTTTGACTGGGCGGCCAACTCAAGGAAGAGTCTTGGTGGTTCCAAACTTCTTCCATTTAAGAATGATGGAGGCCACTGTGTTCTTGGGGACCTTCAATGCTGCAGCCATTTTTTGGTAGCCTTCCCCAGATATGTGCCTTGACACAATCCTGTCTCGGAGCTCAACGGACAATTCCTACCGGCACTGTACCTTTAAGAGATGCATACATAATGAGTGCATCCGGTCATACTTGAAGTAAAAGTCACCAAGTAATGTCATACTTGAGTAAAAGTCTAAATGTATTTGGTTTTAAATATACCTAGGTATCAAAAGTAAATGTAATTGCTAAAATATACACTTAAGTATCAAAAGTTCAAGTAAACGTATACATCATTTACAATTCCTTATATTAAGCAAACCAGACTGCACCATTTTCTTGTTTTTTAAATTTACAGATAGCCAGGGGCACGCTACAACACTCAGACATAATTTGCAAACAAAGCATGTGATTAGTGAGTCTGCCAGATCAGAGGCAGTAGGGATGACCAGGGATGTTCTCTTGCTAAGTGTGTGAATTAGACCATTTTCTTGTCCTGCTCAGAATTCAAAATGTAATGAGTACTTTTGGGTGTGAGGGAAAATGTATGGAGTAAAAAGTACATAATTTTCTTTCGGAATGTAGTGAAGTAAAAGTAAATGTTGTCAAAAAATATAAATAGTAAAGTAAAGCACAGATACCCCAAAAAACTACTTAAGTAGTACTTTCAAGTATTTTTACTTAAGCACTTTACACCACTGCATATGCCATTTCCCCCACTGCTATATGAGTGAGATGAGGACCTATTGTTCCATGTGAGGTTAGGGCGGTGGACAGTGTGTTTGTAAGTATTCATATTTTTTATGACATCTTTTATATTTGTTTTTCACGCATGTTATTTTGTTTATGGACATCTTGTACTCAGAATAGGCTTCCTAACATTTCAAATGTCTAACTGAACTGTGTGGTCTTTGTATTTTCTTTGTTTTATATAGAAAGCAGAGCCACTACTGTTTATGTGTTTCACTCTTTACTTACTGTACTCAGATAGTTTTTTATGCACTTTACTAACATATTTATTTCACTTGATTGTGATTTAGACCTAACTTTACTTTATGGTTACTTTTTCCATCCTACATTATCCTATTTTAACACTATTTTGACAGAATAACCAACCACACATTAGTTTATGTCCTGTGCTGTTTACTTCTGTCAGGCCACACATTTTGGTACCAGGAGTGGGATTCTGAAGTGCATAATTACGGTAGTGGTGAAGAGTGATACAGGGAGAGAGAGATCTGACGAGGGACGGTGCCAGGGGATCTGAGAATGGGCAGTGAGGCCTACTTTGGGTTTCTGTGTAACTTCAGTAACCAGACTGCCGGGATCCAGAGGACAATGTGAACCAGCGTAGATCATCACAGATGACCATCTGCCATCATCTTCATCCATTCAGCAACTTTCAGAGACTGTTTCTACTCTATAGTATATCCTTGAACTTTTTCAGTAAAAACATTTCACAATGTCAGAAACAGTAGGTGATGGTGATGCTGCCACTGGTTGTGAGGGTAACTCTGTAGTTGACTTACAGTCACAGATTGCAGAGCTAAATAGGAAACATGACGAAGCAATGGCAACTATTGCCGCTCTGGGTAATGGGTCCACAAGGTCATATGTGTATGTACCTAGAGAGGGTAAGATCCAGCCTTTTAGTAGTGATGTCTCTAAAGATGGTCAGTCAGTTGACGAGTTCATTGAAGAGGTTGAATGTGTAAATCGAGCCAGAGATCAGAGTACTGATGAAAAAATTGATTTCATACTGTCTCGGTTGAGGGGGTCAGCCTTAGAGTAAGTGTGGTTATGCATGGGTAGGGAGTCAAAGCAGTCCAGTGACCTGTTCTCGTATCTAAGGGGGGCTTATACAGAGAAGCCCAAGTGCATCTCATTCTATGGCCGCCACTCTCGCAGATACTTAGCGTCTTGTTCTTGTTTCAGTACAAAACTATTCCCAAGGATAAAGTTGATCAAACTGTCAGAAACCAGTGCATGGAGGGCGTCATAGATCCTGCTCTCAAGAGAGAGCTGCGGAAGTTAGTCAGGAAGAGGCATCAGTCTACTCTGTTTGATGTACGTGAGGAAGCCATCACCTGGTCACTGGAGGACCAGCCCTGTAACACTAAGGTTGTCAAGAGTAGGAAAGTGGTGTGTGACAAGACAGGGAGGGATTCTCAGTGTTCTGCCATTGATGTACAGGAGAAACCAGCTGTCTCTTTGGAAGATGTTCTTAAAGTGGTGGCCGGGCAGAGTAAAGCCATTGGGGAACTAACAAATGCAGTCCGGGGTCTTGCACTAAACAAGGAGAAGACTGGTAATGACACAGGTGTGAAACTCCAAACCGAAGTTTACTGATGACGGTCAGCCCATTCGCTTCAAGTGTAAAGGTGTGGGATACATTGTTAAGCAGTGCACAAAGAAGAGCATGTCAGTAAAATAGTCCACTACCACACAAGCTGCTGGTGTGCAGGAAACCTACCACCCTTGGTTGTCAAGAACTGGGTAATTTGGGGAAAATCTGTAGGCCTACCCAAAAGTACTGGAAGCCACGTCATCACTATCACTGAGTCATTCTTCAGATAACACTTATTAGGGCAAGATGAAGACATGCTTTGTACAACAGGATTGCTTAAGATAACTGCAGCTAACGGGTTGGACATCCTTTACCTAGGTTACCTTGAGTTTAGACGTAGAGACCATGGGGCCACCTTAATTGGGTGTGACTTCCTGATAGTCAAAGAGCCTCGGCAGTCAGACTACAGTACCAGGTCTCCTTGGAATGAACATCATCAACAGATGCAGACAACTCTCATGCTAAGTTTGACACAACTCTAGGTGGAGAATTGGATTCTGATTAGAGAGAAGCCTTTCAGCAAGTACATACTGTAAATGTGATTTCATTCAGCTATGCGTGTGGCTGGTAGGGATACTGTAAATGTACCTGTGCTTTCCCGTAGACACCGTCTATGCAAGTGGACTTTGCAACTCTTTCGGGAGACAGCACCAGGATGCTGTTTGGAGCCAAATAAAATACCATTGCAAGTGGTCTCGTGGTCATTCACACACTTGTGGAGTCAGAGTCATTTGTTTCCAGTTCAACAAAATTTCTCTCAGGAGGATGTGTGGTTGAACCCCAGGACCCGACTTGGCATTCTGACTCAGCTCGAGTGTGTTCACAGTGATCCATGTGAGGTGACTGTTGACAGAAAAGATGGTCAGACATCTGACGGTGACATTAATTTGATACTGGACAGCCTACACATTGGTGGGACAAAGGAAGAACAAGCCGGCTAGCTGCTTTTTTTTGACAGTTACTCAGATGTGTTTGCTTTCTAGGATGAGGACCTGGGTTACACTGATGAAGTCAAGCATAGATTTATTTGGTCAATGACACACCAGTAACACAGCCCTACTGCCACATTTGTCCTACGCAGTGTATAGAGGTTAAGGAGCACATAATCAAGCTTCTGAAGAAGGGTGTCATCCAGGCGAGTTCAAGCTCATACACTTCCCCTTTGGTGTTTGTCCATAAGAGTGATGGGAGTCTTCATCAATGTGTTGACTATAGGCGACTGAACGCAAAAAACAAACGTGACACATTTCTTTTGCCTCGCATCGATAAAAGTTTTGATGCCCTTCATGGTGCAAAGTTTTTTTCCGACCTCTGATCTTGCAAGTGGTTATCATCAGGTTGCAGTGCAAGTGACAGACACATGACTGCATTTACAACTTATTTTGGCCAATGGGAGTATCTTAGGTGGGTTTGTCATGGTCCTGCGATGTTTCAACCACTCATGCAAGTTACTATGAGTGACCTAGTCTTTCAGATACTGTTAGTATACTTGGATGACATACTCGTGTTCTCTCAGATATTCAAGAACCACTTGGAGAGACTTGAGACAGTTTTGGAGCGACTGAAAGATACAGGGTTGAAAGTGAAGCTTGAGAAGTGGCATTTCCTCCAGCAAGAAGTAGGTTTCCTTGGGCATCAAATTTCAGCAGAGGGAATTGGGACAGAGCCAGAGAAGATCACCTCTGTAAAACCGTGGCAAGTCCCCAGTACACTCAAAGATCTGAGGTCGTTTCTTGGCTTCCGTAGCTCCTACAGGAGGTTCATTGAGGGTTTTTCCAAACTAGCTGGCCCTCTCCATGACCTCGTCAATGCTTTCCTCATAAAAAAATAGTCCTGAAAAAGCGAAACAGCTGCTTTCGAGCTGTTGAAAGAGAAACTTACCACTGGTCCTGTGTTAGGTTATGGTGATTTTACTCATACTTTCATTGTAGAGACATATTCAAGTGGCCTAGGATTAGGTGCTGTTCTCTACCAGCAGCAAGGAGATATGAAGAGAGTAATAGCATACTCCAGCAAGAGGCTCAGCAATGCTGAAAATAATGACTGGAACTACAGTTGTTTCAGAGACATTTCTAGGGGCTCTTTTGGGTTCTAAGTTCACTGTGATAACAGACAGCCTTTCTACAGCCAAGTTAGGTGCCATTGAGCAAAGATGGCTCAGTTAGCAGTGTTTGACTGAGGTCAAGTACCACCCGGGATGCTGCAATGCAGCTGCAGATGCCCTCTCTAGGCAGCCGTTTGCATGGTAATGATGATGCCGAGTATGATGATTGTGTGGCCATTTGCAATGTCATTCGACAGGGGACAGCTATGGAACCAGACTTACTGACAGCAAGAGCCAAGTGTAGTAAGATCACAGATTTGTGCCTCAGAAGCTGATAGTGAGTCTCAGGGTAACACACCAACACTTCCTGGTTACTCTAAAGTATGAGTTACGGAAGTTTCAGGACACAGAGCCTACACTCAGTGGGTTCAGAAAGTTATGCGACAGACAGATAAACCCTACTCACAAGGAGAGGTCAGGATTAACTAAGCCAGTTATGTCCATGATGAAGTAGTGGCATCGAGTAAAAGAGCTAGTTGTACCATGTGATTGAGGACGCCCATGTAGGTGAATGTCACCAGCTACTGTTGCCAGCTTGCTTGAAAGAACCAGTACTTGAAAGTGTACATGATTGCATGGGACACCAAGGGATAGAACGCACACAGAACCTCCTGAGACAGAGATGGGAGTTGGGATGTATGAAGATGTTTAAGCAGTGGGTGACGAAATGCCAGATGCATTCTGTCAAAAAAGCCACAGCCCCAAAAAATGCACCAATGAAACCCTTCCTAGCTTCAAGTTGTGGACTTCACCATCCTTGAATTTGCATCTGATGGCCATGAGAATGTGTTGGTGGTAATGAATGTTTTCACTAAGTTCACACAGGCGTTTCCCACTCGTGACCAGAAAGCAGATACTACAGTCAAGGTCATTTTCAAGGAGTGGTTCATGAAGTATGGTGTCCCTGAGAGATTGCACTCTGACCAGGGAAAATCTTTGAGAGTGAAGTCGTCGCCGAGTTGTGTAAGCTTTATGGAGTCAAGAAAAGCTGCATGACCCCCCATCACCCTATGGGGACCGCTCAGTGCGAGAGGTTTAATAGAATGCTCCATGATCTCCAGGGCACACTGCCTCCAGAAAAAAAGCTGTTGGCCTGAGCAGTTACCAGAGTTGGTGGATGCCTACAATGTGACGCCCCATTCCACCACTGGGTACTTGCCGTACTACCAGCTTTTTGGGGTCCAACCACACCTTCCTGTTGATGCTTTTTAAGGTCAAGAGCAGGTGCTCGACAAGAAACACGACTGGCTGGTTGTTCACCAGGGGCGTTTGAACAGCAGAAAGTTGAACTACATAAAGACAAAGTGTACCATCCACCCATTGATGTAGGCCAACTGGTTTACTTACGCCACAAACCTAAGGGTAGAAACAAGATTCAGGATGCTTGGGGTCCTACTATGTACAGAATGATCGAGGTACAGGGTACTTACTACAAATGCGGTCAAGCCGTTAAAGCAGGGGTGGGCAATTCCAGTCCTCGAGGGCCTGATTGGTGTCACAGTTTTGACCCAGCCAACACACCTGACTCCAATAATCACCTAATCATGATCTTCAGTTTAGAATGCAATTCGATTAATCAGATGTGTTTGCCAGGGATGGAGGAAATCAGGCCTTCAAGGACTTGCCCACCCCTGCATTAGAGGTAGGGCCTGTCAAAAAGGGTTCACAGGGTTAATCTAAGGCCATGTGTGAGACCATCCTGTCCCTGCTCCTAGGTGAGAGAAGAACAGTGCGCTAGTAACCCCCATCGCCCCTCATGTTAAGTATTTGCTAGAGCCTTCTGCTCCTGAGTTTTTAGTGTTACAGGAAATCTCCTATCCAAAGGTAACTCGAGAGGAAAACACAGAACCTATGAGTAACGCTGATAGTGACAGTTATTTTTCTGGTAGAGAGGAACATGAAGATGTTACTGAGGAACAACATGTTTCTGAGCCAGATCATGCAGATGATTCTGTGAATGAACCAGAGGTTGAAGTGCCCGTTCCTGCTCCCCGCAGAAGTACCAGAGCAAACGCTGGGGTACACTCAAACTCATAATACCTTCTTAAACCAGCTTGTAATAATGCAGTTTCACTCAGTCCAGCAGTGTTGTCACAGGTTATAACCAGTCTAGGTACTGTATTCTTCAGAGAAGCTTTAAGAGAAGTTAGAAACATCGAGGATGTTGACTTTATAGCAGGGGAGAATGTATCCAGGTGGTAAAAGCACGTAGCTGTATTCATTTATATCCACTAGATGGCAATGTCCTTTTAAGAGATCCATAAATAATGTCTGCAAGCAGTTATGGGATTGCGCAGTGTATACGAGTGAGAGCAAGCAATCACACTGGGGAGCTGTTGAAAACCATTGTGGGGCCAACATTAATTTAGATGGGTAAATAATACTTTTGATTTTACTCTTGTATCTGAATATATCATTTTGCATCATTTGCAGTGTATACGAGTTTGTTTTGTAATATTTATGCCATATGGTCTTGTTAGCCTGTTTTTATTTTTAGATTGACATGAGGGTGTTAGCTTCTTGCTAGCTGAATACCAGTGCTCCACGCTTTGGAGTTGATAACATGATTTGAAGCGTGGGTAATTATCAGAATTACATTTTATTTAATGTAAAGTTTCAGGGTGTTTTATTTTGTTTCATTTTTAAATTGTAACTTACATGGTGATATGTTATTTCCCCCTGTGCTATATGGGTTAGTTTAGGACCTAATGTTCCATGTGGGATTAGGGTGTGTTTGTAAATATTCATATTTATTTTTGTTTTAATGAAGGATATCATTTTATTTATGGACATCTTGAACTCAGACATTTGAAATGTTAGAAAGTATATTCTGTGAACATTGTGGTCTTTGTATTATTATTATTTTGATAGTGGCTCTGCTAACGTTTATACATTTCACTTTGTACTTACTGTACTCAGATTGTTTTCATGCACTTTACTAACAGATTTATTTCACTTGATTGTGATTTAGACAGAACTTTACTTTATGGTGACTTCACCTTGCGGTGACTACATTATCCTGTTTGAATATTAAGCTTCAACAGAATAAACAACCCCAACTTAGTTTGACCTGTGCTGGCTTTACTTTCGCCAGGCTACATCTACCTTATGCTATTTTTAGTACTAACTCAAATCAAAATGACATTTTATATTACATTGATATTAATTACTGCCTTCTTGCGTTTCGAGTTTGAAGAAAGGCATTTCACTGTACTTGTGCACGTGACATTAAAACTTGAAACCATGAAATGTATTGTACCCATTACTGAAAGGGTTGTTCCGGTTTAGATCCTCTCAAGCTATGTCAGGTTGGTGGTGGGGAGGCACACTTATATCTTAGTCTTCCCAACCCCAACTCTGTCATTCTGAATGCAGGTTGAGAGTGATATAAAATTCAAAATGTCGAATAGCCACACTCTGGCTGGATTCCAATAGGAATTATACATCACTTTGCAAGCCAGCACAATGTGACTTGCAGGCCTGATGTGGCCTGAAAACCGTTAGTGTCATGCCACTGTAGTACAGAAAAAGGTTCAGATTTGTTCCTAAAGGAGGTACAAACACCTTTAGTTATAATTATTTTTTTGTATTCTACAAAATGTATCACAGGTTAAAAATGTTCATCAGTTTAAATGGAAAGTCAATTCAATACATTGTTAAGAAAATATTCGAAATAGTAAACAATTAAAACAATAAGTAATCAATCCAATGTAGGCTAATCAAAAAATATAGGCAATTAATAAAATAAAAAAAGGAATCTAGTGGAGTGGCTGATGGTGTATGTGTTGGGCTGGCAGTTGCTGGATGGAGGTGGCAGTTGTGGTTGGTCGGTGCTGTTTCCAGGGTTGGTTCTGGTGTTGTGGCTGGGACCGGGAAAACCTGGGTTGTTGCTGAGGTCGGGATTGGAAGTCGGGCACTGGGCAAAAAGGGTCCATATCAGGACATGACATGTTTTTGATATTCTAGAGAATACAGACCATTTCCAATGCATATTTTGAATTTGTGGATATGCACCATATCCTGACAAATACTGATCTCAGACAAATTCTGAATCCAGATGTCTTTTACACATATTGTTCCTATGGCCGGATATGGAATCATTCATTATCCTGAGATATTGTCCATTCCACATGTTATGTTATTCTAAAAATGGATTAAACAAATAAAACATCTTCTGCAATCTACACACAATACCCCATAATGACAAAGCAAAAACATGTTTTTAGAAATGTTGGCAAATTTATAAAAATGAAATCAAATACCTTATTTACATAAGTATTCAGACCGTTTGCTATGAGACTCAACATTGAGCTCAGATTCATCCTGTTTCCATTGATCATCCTTGAGATGTTTCTACAACTTGATTGGAGTCCATCTGTTGTGAATTCAATTGATTGGACATGTTTTGGAAAGGCACACACCTGTCTATAGAAGGTCCCACAGTTGACAGTGCATCTCAGAGCAAAAACCAAGCCATGAGGTCGAAGGAATTGCTCTTGGAGCTCCAAAGTTTGGAACCACCAAGACTCTTCCTAGAGCTGGCCATTCGGCCAAATTGAGCAATCGGGGAAGAAGGGCCTTGGTCAGGGATGTAACCGAGAACCTGATGGTCACTCTGACAGAGCTCCAAAATTCCTCTGTGGAGATGGGAGAACCTTCCAGAAGGACAACCATCTCTGCAGCACTCCACCAATCAGGCCTTTATGGTAGAGTGGCCAGACAGAAGGCATTCCTCAGGAAAAGGCACATGACTGCCTGCTTGGAGTTTGCCAAAAGGCACCTAAAAAGACTCTCAGACCATGAGAAGCAAGATTCTCTGGTCTGACGAAACCAAGATTGAACTCTTTGGCCTGAATCCCAAGCGTCACGTTTGGAGGGAACCTGACACCATCCCTACGGTGAAGCAAGGTGGTGGCAGCATCATGCTGTGGGGATGTTTTTCAGTGGCAGGGATTGGGAGACTAGTCAGGATCGAGGGGAAGATGAACGGCGCAAAGTAGAGGGCTCAGGACCTCAGACTGGGGCGAAGGTTCACCTTCCAACAGGACAACCCTAAGGACACAACCAAGACAATGTAGGAGGGGCTTCGGGACAAGCCAGCCAGAGCCCGGACTTGAACCCGATTGAACAGCTCTGAAGAGACCGGAAAATAGCTGTGCAGAAACGCTCCCCACAACCAACCTGACAAAGCTTGAGAGGATCTGCAGAAAATGAGAGAAATTCCATAAATACAGGTGTGCCAAGCTCGTAGCGTCATACCTGAGAAGACTCGAGGCTGTAATCTCTGCTGAAGGTGCTTCAACAAAGTACTGAGTAAAATGTCTGAAAACATATGTAAATTTTATACTTCAGTTTTTTTTATGCATTTCTAAAAATGACTAAACCTGTTTTTGCTTTATCAATATGGGATATTGTGTGTAGATTGAGGGGAAAAAATGATTAATCCATTTTAGAATAAGGCTGTAACGTAACAAAATGTGGAAAAAGTCAAGGGGTCTGAATACTTTCTGAATAACATGCTATTCTAGGTGACATGCTATTCTTCCTCTTCAAGTTGACAAATACTGATTGTATAAGTCGCATATCTGTATTTTCTCAGAACATTCATATATAGTAAGCCATATTGATTCCAGATATGCTTCTCTTGGCTGAGGTCCATATAAGGATCTTGATATGCTGAAAATCAGGATGATATGATGCAATTCTGAGTTTTCAGACAAACATGAAATCCATATTTTTCTTTCATGCCCCAATCATTCTTGGATTCCCTCCAGATATCATACATGATATGGCCGGATATTGACTTACACCGCAGAAAATGTCATTCTTGTTGCTAGACTACTTTTGTGTGGGGGTTTAACATTATCATTTTTATATTAAATGATTATTAAATTATAGCCAGTCTGAAAGAATTAAATTGATTTATTGTTTGTCAAATTATTGAGCATGTCGTCAACTCAAATAGATAGAGAAAATAATAAAATATGCAAGTCCACATCTATCTATATGAAAATATTTTCTCTATATGATGATAAATACTGTCAGTAGGCTTACATAGTATATTTTCTCTGCACATACAATGCATATGCTCTTGACTGAGGTCCATATCAAGATCTTGATACGTTAAATAAGGACAATTTCTGATGCTTATAAGTTGACGACATGCTCAATAATTTGACAAACAATGAATCCATATCATTCTTTCAGACTCTAGCTATAATTTGCACGACAATGTGACTGTATGCCATAAAGCAGTATGTGGGTTTTCTTCGGGACAGTCTTGAGATCATCATTAAAACTACTCACCTAAAAGGATACTGCTCTGACTGGACATTCACTTTATATTATAGTCTTTATTAGCTTCAAAGACAAAATAATCTCAATTAAAAATAGCCTTGTGAAAAGAGGAGACCATTGGATAAGAATATAACCATAATCTAACAGCAAAAAGTCTTTGAACTCCCACATGAAAGTACAATATTGTATATGGAGCATGGAGTAAAGCGCTCTACAGGGTGTAGGCCTTGTGTCCATCTATGTCTCCAGAGGTGAAGTAGCCCCTGTCGTTGACAGGCCAGCTGCCGGGGCTTGGGGCGGGAGAGCGGATGATGTGCTCAAAGAGGACACCCTCAGGAGACAAGCCCACTCTGGGCAGGTAGAGTCTCAAATGGTTGTCCTGACCAGTCCAGAACGCGTTAGGGTCGGCTCTACGGCTGGACGGCTCCCTCATGTTGCTGCTCCAAACAAACAGAACATACACACTATATAATGCATAATGTGACTTGATAATGTGACTAATGTGACAATGTGACTTCCAGGCCTGATGTGGCCTGTAAACCTGGAGAGTCCTAACACCACTGTGTTAGGGTATAACTAAGCCCTCCAAAAATGCCTTATGATATATGGAATATATTGTCAAAAATAATTTACTTTTAAAGGCTAATAAGGCTGGTGGAACCGTTCAGAGAGTTCTAGGAAGAACCCTCCAAAGACAAAAGGGTTCTCAGTAAAACCCTTCATAGACGATTCTAGGAAGAACCTTTAGATGATAAAATGGTTTTTGGTAGAACCATATACAAGGGGTTCTTTGAAGAAACCTACATAGAGGCTTCTAGATAGAACCCTCTGTAAAGGGTTCTACCCAGCACAAAAAAGGGTTACCCTGTGGGGACAAACCGAAGAACGCTGTATGGTTCTACTTAGCACCTTTTTTTCTAAGAGTGTGGCTGCTTGCTATAATAACACTTATGTCACTTCCTCCTCACCTAGTCATGTGGGTGTACTCCTCCCTGGTCAGCCAGCACTCTGTCTTGTGTCTGACCTCAGCTCGACCTGTGGACAGGGTCATCATCTTGGGTACCCGACGTACAGACCTATGGGAGGGATACAAAGGCCTGGGGGAGAAGGCAGAAAATACCACAGGGAATGTCAGAGCTGTAGACTTCTCCCTCATTGTTCTCTGCTTGATTTGACTGTCACTGTGTGGTCAATTTGATCATCTATCTGCGGTTGATGACATAAATACTCACGTATCCTTGCAGACTTTGTGTAGAGCGGCCTCTTCCTCCAGGCCATGCTCCTCTTCCTCCTTCTCCTCGCCCCCACGTGGGGTACTGCTGCTGTAACCGATCCAGGTCCTCAGACGGCCCCCACACCCCGGCATGGGATTGGTTCCTGCCTGCCTCAGCAAGACACTCTCTGGACCCTTTAGGACATGGTCCCCTGGATGCAGCAGAACTGAGGAGGAGCAGGACACACACCGACAATCAAGGTGCTTTAAAGTGCTATTAAATCAGTAATGAACGGTACTTGTCACATAAGGTCACGTGATTAGAATAGAAAAGGTGTCAACATCATTTGGAATTGTTTTTGTATGTAAAGTCAAAGGGATATATGTTTGTGCTTTACCTAATGCCTGCCTCAAGGTATTTGGGGTGCTGTGGGTGCTGCAGCACCCCCTGATAAATATAAATCATTTTGCCAAAATTAGGCAATACATTTTTTTATTTCCCCAAAAATTATATTACTCCTGCCTGAACAGACATAAATTAAGTAATTCCAAATACTACACCAGAGAGCATCATTTATCTACAGAGGATCAATAGCTTCTAAAAAAAATAGCTGTGGATTAAGTTATCACAAACACTTAGTTGGGAAGGCCGAAATTAGGGCAGCATGCGCGGCAAATATAGAACAGCTTGTTGCATTGTGGCCATAGATACAGGATAATCCATAGAAGGATTTTGGAACCTCTAATCCTGGCACTTTGACTGTTAAACTCATGGCTACACTAGCATTGGCTGCCAGTCCTGACTTGAATGGGAACTGCCATCTATGGGTTATATCTCTATGGTTGCGGCTGTCAGTTTAAAAAGAGAAGACTAATCTGTCTGTAGAAGCAAAAGAAAAATCTCAACAACTTGAGCAATTCTGAGTGAACTGCACTGATTTTCAAAGTAGCTTATCTTCAAATATTTTTTTATTTTTTTTTAACCTTTATTTAACTAGGCAAGTCAGTTAAGAACAAATTCTTATTTTCAATGACGGCCTAGGAACAGTGGGTTAACTGCCTGTTCAGGGGCAGGACGACAGATTTGTACCTTGTCAGCTCGGGGATTTGAACTTGCAACCTTCCGGTTACTAGTCCAACACTAACCACTAGGCTACCCTGCCGCACGAGCACATCACCGGTGAGTACCCTATGCTTCATCTTCATCATTGGGTGAGTCAGTGTCACTGGAAAATGTATTTTGTAGCCTACTGTAGCCTATACACTGAGTATACCAAACATTAGGAACACCTTCCTAATATTGAGTTGCCCTCAGAACAGCCTCAATTTGTGAGGGTATTGACTCTAGGTGTCAAAAGCGTTCCACAGGGATGCTGGCCTGTGTTGACTCCAATGCTTCCCGCAGATGTGTCAAGTTTGCTGAATGTCCTGTCGGGTGATGGACCAATCTTGAGGAAGCTGGTGTGAGGAGCTATAGGAGGATGGGCTCAATGTAATGGCTGGAATGGAATCAATGGAATTTTATCAAACAAATCAAACATATGGAAACCACGTTTGACTCTGGTCCATTCATTCCATTCAGCCATTACAATGAGCCTGTCCTCCTATATCTCCTTCCCACCAGCTTCTGCTTGATACACACGGAAACTGTTGAACGTGAAAAACTAAGCAATGTTGCAGTTCTTGACACAAACCGGTGCGCCTGGCACCAACTACCATACCCGGTTCAAAGGCACTTAAATCTTTTGTCTTGCCAATTCACCTTCTGAATGGCACATATACACAATCCATGTCTCAATTGTCTCAAGGCTTAAAAATCCCTCTTTAACCTGTCTCCCCTTTATCTACACTAATTGAAGTGGATTTAACAAGTGACATCAATAAGGGATTCTAGCTTTCACCCGATCAGTCTGTCATGGAGAGCAGGTGTTCGTAATGTTTTGTACACTCAGTGTATGCTATATATATATCAGGGTTTTTGTTTGGCTCTGGACAAGTGACTGGGAAGATTTTTATTTATCATCTGACATTTGAGAAATGTACTGGTCATCCATATGCATTGGGTGCGTAACCCATTAGTGAGTCCACCCACGCAGCCAACACCATCAATAAACCAGGGATATTGGCCAAATGAGCCACATTTACATTCCTTAAAAACAGCCTATAACAAATTACAAAAACACTAATCCTTGTGTTTCCATGTGTAGCATATGCAAAACTTTATACCCCATTGTTATATTGTTTTTACATTCCGAAAACAAATAATTGTCCACCTCACGGTTCAGCTGTCAAGAGATTTGAGCAATAAATGCATCAGGGCATTGCATGCATAGGCCTGTATTGCTAATTTCCCCCCAACTTTGGACACCCCCTAACTTCGGACACTCTAGCGGTTGGAGGACTAAATCACCTCGAGCTCAACATTTAAATGGACTGCTATGCTTAGGTGTCTACTGTATGATATTCATATTTACAAAATCAATATAAAGGAAGAGAACCCAGCTTAGGCCTAGCCCCAGAGAGAGATATGCCAGCTGCATGCTACGACACCAACATGCATTTCTTTATCCTTGTCAGATGGGCTACTACCAAGAAAGGCTAGTGCCTAACTTACCCAACAAATGACAGCAATAGACTAATTATAAGTATTTAACAAAAGGCCTACTTATACAGTACCTATCTTAAAATAAATACTGAGCACATAATTAAAAAGACAGATCAAACTTAATTTAGCCAACCTAAATTTCTCTACAGAATGAAACAAAACAGGTTTTATTTAAAGAAACTGGTTTAGATTCAGTTGAAGTCAGACATTTACATACACTTAGGTTGGAGTCATTAAAACTTGTTTTTTGACCACTCCACAAATTTCTTGTGAATTACAAGTACATGACACAAGTAATTTTTCCAACAATTGTTTACAGACAGATTATTTCATTTAGAATTCACTGTATCACAATTCCAGTGGGTCAGAAGTTTACATACACTAAGTTGACTGTACCTTTAAACAGCTTGGAAAATTATGTCATGGCTTAAGAAGCTTCTGATAGGCTAATTGGCATCATTTGAGTCAATTGGAGGTGTACCTGTGGATGTATTTCAAGGCCTACCTTCAAACTCTTTGCCTCTTTGCTTGCCATCATGGGAAAATCAAAAGAAACAAACAAGTTTGGTTCATCCTTGGGAGCAATTTCCAAATGCCTGAAGGTACCCCCTTAATCTGTACAAACAATAGTAAGCGAGTATAAACACCATGGGACCACGCAGCCGTCATACTGCTCAGGAAGGAGATGTGTTCTGTCTCCTAGAGATGAACGTACTTTGGTGCGAAAAGTGCAAATCAATCCCAGAACAACAGCAAAGGACCTTGTGAAGATGCTGGAGGAAACCGGTACAAAGTTATCTATATCCACAGTAAAACGAGTCCTATATCGACATAACCTCAGCAAGGAAGAAGCCCACTGCTCCAAAACCGGCATAAAAAAGCCAGACTACGGTTTGCAACTGCACACGGGGACAAATATCATACTTTTTGGAGAAATGTCCACTGGTCTGATGAAACAAACTGTTTAGCCATAATGACCACCGTTATGTTTGTAGGAAAAAGGGGGAGGCTTGCAAGCCAAAGAACACCATCCCAACCGTGCAGCACGGGGGGTGGCAGCATCATGTTGTGGGGGAGGGACTGGTGCACTTCACAAAATAGATGGCAACATGAGGTAGGAAAATGATGTGGATATATTGAAGCAACATCTCAAGACATCAGTCAGGAAGTTAAAGCTTGGTCGCAAATAGGTCTTCCAAATGGACAATGACGCAAAGGACAACAAAGTCAAGATATTGGAGTGGCCACCACAAAGCCCTGACCTCAATTCTATAGAAAATTTGTGGGCAGAACTGAAAAAGCGTGTGCGAGCAAGGAGGCCTACAAACCTGACTCAGTTACACCAGCTCTGTCAGAGGGAATGGGCAAAATTCACCCAACTTATTGTGGGAAACTTGTGGAAGGCATCCCGAAACGTTTGACCCAAGTTAAAGAATTTAAAGGCCATGCTACCAAATACTAATTGAGAGTATATAAGCTTCTGACCCACTGGGAATGTGATGAAAGAAATAAAAGCGGAAATAAACAATTCTCTTATTCTTAAGAGAATTGAGAGCGGAAATAAACTTATTCTGACATTTCACATTCTTAAAATAAAGTGGTGATCCTAATTGACCTAAGACAGGGAATTTTTAATATAATTAAATGTCAGGAATTGTGAAACACTGAGTTTAAATGTATTTGGCTAAGGTGTAAACTTCCGACTTCAATAAAAATAAAATAATGAAACAAAGTATTATTTTGGCCATTTGGTGCTATGTCTATCATGTAAATGATGTAGAATTGCATGGTCCATTTGTTTTCTATACCCTGCTAAAAAATGTTAACCCAAGTGTGTAAATCCTAAAAACATGTCTGCTCAACTGTATGCCACCATGCAAATGTGATTAGTGTCCACCCCCATCCAGCACACCCAACTAAACCTCCTGTGGCTATATGCTTGGGTGTCTAGTGTACTGTGTTTGTCATATTTGCTGTATGTGTGTTTTTCTATGGGTCTCACCTCTCTCCAGTGTGGCCTGGTTGACTGTGACCCCCTGTGTGTGACACTGGTCCAGTGAGTCCAGGTACTCCCCCAGACACTGTCTCCTGAACTTGTCCAATGCTCGGGCCGTGTCTCCTCCCAGAGAGGAGGGGTGGGAGTGGGCGTCCTGGGTGGTGTTCCCTGTACACACTGTCCTCATGATGGCCAGCACCTCCTCATCCTGCTTGCCCTCCTACAGACCAGGTTAGAGTCAGAGAGTGAGAAACATAGCCAATGGCCATAATGCCTTTATTTATTTAATTTAACTAGGCAAGTCGGTTAAGAACAAATTCTTTTTTTTCAATGACAGCCTAGGAACAGTGGGTTAACTGCCTTGTTCAGAGGCAGAACGACAGATTTGTACCTTGTCAGCTCAGGGATTTGAACTTGCAGTTACTTCCGGTTACTACTCCAACGCTCTAACCACTAGGCTACGCTGCCGCTCCAACTGTAGTGACAGTTGTCTCTGGACAGGAGGTGTCCTGCCTGTAGGATTTGATTGTGTTGTTCCTGCCCTCACCTTGTTCCTGTTGCGGTGGTGCTGCTGGATAAGGGCCTGCTCCTGCTGCTCCTCTAGAGACACGGGAGTCTGCAGGCACAGCTCAGGACTGGGGAGGGGCAGGAGCTGGGCACCATGCCTCCCCGACCCACGCTTAAGACCACGGCTCCACACTGGCCTCCGTGCTGAGAGGAGAAGAGGGGATAGGAGGGAGGAGAGGGGAGAGGAGACAAGGCACTGGGAGGTCTTTCTAGCACTGCATTTGTATCCATTTAATCACATCATACAACTTAACAATGCTACACAATGCTGATTGGGTGATGAGCTGAGAGGATCATGTCTCCATCTTTACTAACCTGGGATGCTCAGAGACCGCTGCTCCCTGCACCTCACTCTCTCTATTTCCCTGTTGCATCCTTTCTCCAGCTCTAGCTCTCCTCTCTCTGTCAGGCCCCTGCGGCCCCTGCTGGTACTCTCCTCCTTCTCACTCTCTAGGCTCCAGGCCTTGATGCCCTCCTCCAAGTCCTTCACTGTCACTGTGTCCCCTTCAATGCCGCTAAGAGTGGACACCAGGTCATCCAGATGCTCTGGCACCACAGGGAGGCCCTCCTGATGGAGATGCATCAATATCAATAAACACACACATAGGCCTACACTCACACGGATTGCCATGTCATTATATTATTTATAGGATCACTACCTTCTCAAACACAGCTCGGAGGTCATTCCGACTTATGCGTCCCGTGCCATGTTTGTCAAGCCTCTTGGCCAGTTCAGAGGGTCGGAGCTTGTGAGTGCGGAGGTACCTCCTTACCTCCTTTACCTCGTGCAGTTGGGACCGCGCTGTGCGTGTGCGAAGCACATTAGCCCGCCGAGAAGGACGGGTCGGGCTGGTACGTGTTCTGGTCTGGAGAAGGGACAGAGAAAGGTGATTAAGACAAGTAACATAATGGGGTCTAGGAGCCATGTATGTATCGCTCATTGATGATTTCCCAGTGAACATATAGTTCAGTACACCGAACACCGCCATATACAGCGTGCCTCACTGAATTCCCTGAATTCCTATCGGACCTTGTAGTCATAGCAGATAATATTCTAATCTTTGGTGACTTTAATATTCACATGGAAAAGTCCACAGACCCACTCCAAAGGGCTTTCGGAGCCATCATCGACTCAGTGGGTTTTGTCCAACATGTCTCTGGACCCACTCACCGTCACAGTCATACACTGGACCTAGTTTTGTCCCATGGAATAAATGTTGTGGATCTTAATGTTTTTCCTCATAATCCTGGACTATCGGACCACCATTTTATTATGTTTGCAATTGCAACAAATAATCTGCTCAGACCCCAACCAAGGAACATCAAAAGTCGTGCTATAAATTCGCAGACAAGATTCCTTGATGTCCTTCCAGATTCCTTCTGTCTACCCAATGACACCAGAGGACCTTGCACAATACCCTAGATGCAGTTGCACCCCTAAAAACATTTCTCATAAGAAACTAGCTCCCTGGTACACAGAAAATACCCGAGCTCTGAAGCAAGCTTCCAGAAAATTGGAACGGAAATGGCGCCACACCAAACTGGAAGTCTTCCGTCTAGCTTGGAAAGACAGTACCGTGCAGTAACGAAGAGCCCTTACTGCTGCTCGATCATCCTATTTTTCTAACTTAATTGAGGAAAATAAGAACAATCCGAAATTCCTTTTTGATACTGTCGCAAAGCTAACTAAAAAGCAGCATTCCCCAAGAGAGGATGACTTTCACTTTAAGCAGTGATAAATTCATGAACTTCTTTGAGGAAAAAATTATGATTATTAGAAAGCAAATTACAGACTCCTCTTTAAATCGGCGTATTCCTTCAAAGCTCAGTTGTCCTGAGTCTGCACAACTCTGCCTGGACCTAGGATCAAGAGAGACGCTCAAGTGTTTTAGTACTATATCTCTTGACACAATGATGAAAATAATTATGGCCTCTAAACCTTCAAGCTGCATACTGGACCCTATTCCAATTAAACTACTGAAAGAGCTGCTTCCTGTGCTTGGTCCTCCTATGTTGAACATAATAAACGGCTCTCTATCCACCGGATGTGTACCAAACTCACTAAAAGTGGCAGTAATAAAGCCTCTCTTGAAAAAGCCAAACCTTGACCCAGAAAATATAAAAAACTATCGGCCTATATCGAATCTTCCATTCCTCTCAAAAATCTTAGAAAATGCTGTTGCGCAGCAACTCACTGCCTTCCTGAAGACAAACAATGTATACGAAATGCTTCAGTCTGGTTTTAGACCCCATCATAGCACTGAGACGGCACTTGTGAAGGTGGTAAATGACATTTAAATGGCATCGGACCGAGGCTCTGCATCTGTCCTCGTGCTCCTAGACCTTAGTGCTGCTTTTGATACCATCGATCACCACATTCTTTTGGAGAGATTGGAAACCCAAATTGGTCTACACGGACAAGTTCTGGCCTGGTTTAGATCTTATCTGTCGGAAATATATCAGTTTGTCTCTGTGAATGGTTTGTCCTCTGACAAATCAACTGTACATTTCGGTGTTGCTCAAGGTTCCGTTTTAGGACCACTATTGTTTTCACTATATATTTTACCTCTTGGGGATGTTATTCGAAAACATAATGTTAACTTTCACTGCTATGCGGATGACACACAGCTGTACATTTCAATGAAACATGGTGAAGCCCCAAAATTGCCCTTGCTAGAAGCATGTGTTTCAGACATAAGGAAGTGGATGGCTGCAAACTTTCTACTTTTAAACTCGGACAAAACAGAGATGCTTGTTCTAGATCCCAAGAAACAAAGAGATCTTCTGTTGAATCTGACAATTAATCTTAATGGTTGTACAGTCGTCTCAAATAAAACTGTGAAGGACCTCGGAGTTACTTTGGACCCTGATCTCTCTTTTGAAGAACATATCAAGACGATTTCAAGGACAACTTTTTTCCATCTACGTAACATTGCAAAAATCAGAAACTTTCTGTCCAAAAATGATGCAGAAAAATTAATCCATGCTTTTGTCACTTCTAGGTTAGACTACTGCAATGCTCTACATTCCAGCTACCCAGATAAAAAACTAAATAAACTTCAGTTAGTGCTAAATACAGCTGCTAGAATCCTGACTAGAACCAAAAAATTTGATCATATTACTCCAGTGCTAGCCTCCCTACACTGGCTTCCTGTCAAAGCAAGGGCTGATTTCAAGGTTTTACTGCTAACCTACAAAGCATTACATGGGCTTGCTCCTACCTATCTCTCTGATTTGGTCCTGTCGTACATACCTACACGTACGCTACGGTCACAAGACGCAGGCCTCCTAATTGTCCCTAGAATTTCTAAGCAAACAGCTGGAGGCAGGGCTTTCTCCTATAGAGCTCCATTTTTATGGAACGGTCTGCCTACCCATGTCAGAGACGCAAACTCGGTCTCAACCTTTAAGTCTTTACTGAAGACTCATCTCTTCAGTGGGTCATATGATTGAGTGCAGTCTGGCCCAGGAGTGGGAAGGTGAACGGAAAGGCTCTGGAGCAACGAACCACCCTTGCTGTCTCTGCCTGGCCGGTTCCCCTCTTTCCACTGGGATTCTCTGCCTCTAACCCTATTACAGGGGCTGAGTCACCTGAGTGGGTTGATTCACTGATGTGGTCATCCTGTCTGGGTTGGCACCCCCCCTTGGGTTGTGCCATGGCGGAGATCTTTGCGGGCTATACTCAGCTTGGTCTCAGGATGGTAAGTTGGTGGTTGAAGATATCTCTCTAGTGGTGTGGGGGCTGTGCTTTGGCAAAGTGGGTGGGGTTATATCCTTCCTGTTTGGCCCTGTCCTGGGGTGTCCTCGGGTGGGGCCACAGTGTCTCCTGACCCCTCCTGTCTCAGCCTCCAGTATTTATGCTGCAGTAGTTTATGTGTCGGGGGGCTGGGGTCAGTTTGTTATATCTGGAGTACTTCTCCTGTCCAATTCGGTGTCCTGTGTGAATCTAAGTGTGCGTTCTCTAATTCTCTTCTTCTCTCTCTCGGAGGACCTGAGCCCTAGGACCATGCCCCAGGACTACTTGACATGATGACTCCTTGCTGTCCCCAGTCCACCTGGCCGTGCTGCTGCTCCAGTTTCAACTGTTCTACCTTATTATTATTCGACCATGCTGGTCATTTATGAACATTTGAACATCTTGGCCATGTTCTGTTATAATCTCCACCCGGCACAGCCGGAAGAGGACAGGCCACCCCACATAGCCTGGTTCCTCTCTAGGTTTCTTCCTAGGTTTTGGCCTTTCTAGGGAGTTTTTCCTAACCACCGTGCTTCTACACCTGCATTGCTTGCTGTTTGGGGTTTTAGGCTGGGTTTCTGTACAGCACTTTGAGATATCAGCTGATGTATGAAGGGCTATATAAATAAATTTGATTTGAGTACAGTAGAATACAGCATAGTAGATTAGAGTGATGTACAGTAGAGGACAGCAGAGCACAGTAAAGTACAGTGCAAAGAACTATATTGTACTGAACTGTATTCTACTCTACCATAGTGAACTAAACTCTGATATGCTCTACTGTACTGTATGGTGCTATACAAACTTGTAAATAAAATCACATTTTATTTGTCACATACTCCAAATACAACCTTAACGTGAAATGCTTACTTACAAGCCCTTAACCAACAATGCAGCTCAAGAAATAGTGAATAAAGTATTTACTAAAGTCAAAAATAAAATAAAAAGTAACACAATAAATTAACAATATATACAAGGGGTACCATTACCGAGTCAATGTGCGGGGGTACAGGTTAGTCATGGTAATTTGTACATGTACTGTAGGTAGGGGTAAAGTGACTATGCATAGATAATAAACAGCGAGCGAGTAGCAGTGTAAAAACAAAGGAGGGGGGTGGTTGTCAATGTAGATTGTCCGAGTGGCCACTTGATTAATTGTTTAGCAGTCTTATGGCTTGGCAGTAGAAGATGTTAAGGAGCCTTTTGGACCTAGACTTGACCGTGCGGTAGCAGAGAGAACAGTCTATGACTTGGGTGACTGGAGTCTATGACAATTTTTTGGGCCTTCCTCTGACATCGCCTAATATATACAGTAGGTCCTGGATGGAAGGAAGCTTGGCCCCAGTGGTGCGCCTTACGGTCGGATGCCCAGCAGTTGCCATACCAGGCGGTGATTGAACAGGTCAGGATGCTCTCGATGGTGCAGCTGTACAACTCTTTGAGGATCTGGGGACCCATGCCAAATCTTTTCTCCTGGGGGGAAAAAGGTGTTGTCGTGCCCTCTTTACGACTGTCTTGGTGTGTTTGAACCATGATAGTTTGTTAGTGATGTGGACATCAAGGGACTAGAAACTCTCAACCCGCTCCACTACAGCCCCGTCAATGTTAATGGTGGCCTGTTCGGCCCTCCTTTTCCTGTAGTCCAGATCAGCTCCTTTGTCTTGCTCACGTTGAAGGAGAGGTTGTTGTTCTGGCATCACACTGCCAGGTCTCTGACCTCCTCCCTATATGCTGTCTCATCGTTGTTGGTGATCCGGCCTACCGCTGTTGTGTCGTCAGCAAACTTAATGATGGTGTTGGAGTCATGCTTGGCCATGTAGTCGTGGGTGAACAGGGAGTACAGGAGGGGACTAAGCACGCACCGCTGAGGGGCCCCAGTGTTGAGGATCAGCATGGTAAATGTGTTGTTGCCTACCCTTACCACCTGGGGTGGCCCGTCAGGAAGTCCAGGATCCAGTTGCAGAGGGAGGTGTTAGGTCCCAGGATCCTTAGCTTCGTGATGTGCTTTGTGGGCACTATGATGATGAACGCTGAGCTGTAGTCAATGAACAGCATTCTCACATAGGTGTTGCTTTTGTCCATGTGGGGAAAAGTCAATGTGGAGTGCGATTGAGATTGCGTCATCTGTGGATCTGTTGGGCCGGTATGTGAATTGGAGTGGGTCTAGGGTTTCCGGGATGATGTGAGTCATGACCAGCCTTTTAAAGCACTTCATGACTACCGACGTGAGTGCTACGGGGCAGTAGTTATTTAGCCAGGTTACCTTCGCTTTCTTGGGCACAGGGACTATGCTGGTCTGCTTGAAACACGTAGGTATTACAGACTCGGTCAGGGAGAGGTTGAACACAAAGGCTTCTGTCCTGCTGATGCACGGAAAACCCAATCAGCTCTATATTATCCATATAGTCGTTCAGCCACGACTCGGCGAAACATAAAATACTACAGTTTTTAATGTCCCGTTGGTAGGATAATCTCGAACGGATATCATCAAGTTTATTTTCCAGTGATTGCCAATAGAACAGATGGTAGAGGCGGGTTACCCACTCGCCAATGAATTCTCACAAGGCACCCCAGTATTTCCATCTTTTCTTCACGCAAATGACAGGGGTTTGGGCCTGGTCTCGGGGAACCAAAACATCTTCTGCATCGGACTCATTAAAAAAAAAAAAAAAACACTGTCTAGTTCGAGGTGAGTAATCGTTGTTCTGATATCCAGAAGCTATTTCCGGTCATAAGAGATGGGAGCAGCAACATTTTATTTATTTATTTTAATATATATAATAATTTACAAATATTGCAAAAAAACTAACCAACTGTGCTATTTGTTAGGAGCGGTTAAAACGGAAGCCATCCCTTCCGGCGCCATTATACATCATTAAACTTAACTCCATTAACACGTAGATGTCTATGATTGGTTCAGATTTGGTTCGGTCAGAAAAAAATAAATGTGGTCTTGTTTGGGTGCCGATGTCATAATAATACCCTGCATGCTTTGCAAGTCTTTATTTTTTACATTAAGGTCTTTTAGCAGATGCTCTTAGAGTACTTAACGCCAGTGCATTCAATTAAGGCAGATAAACAACCACATGTCACAGTCTTAGCAAGACTGTAAAAGAGTTATTGTGGTTTGTGTTCTGTTGTTTTTTGTTGGTCTGAAAACTTGCCACTTCTAATGCTTTTTGAAAAACAGATAATAGGTGGAATAATAAATATTCCATAATGCAATCTTCAGTTGGCTCCAATTATAATAAAACATTGTGATAATGCCATAGAAACAACAACAAAAAATAACATTTAAAAAAAGGTCTATTCAACTTTAATTTAGAACCAAAAATGAACCTGATTTCAACGCATGGAAATGTCTACAATACATTTTTTTCAACATAATTTTGCTCGCTGGGGTTACCTTAAGAGCCTCAGGGGGTGTCAAAGTAAAACCCAGGACAGGTGAGGGAGTTCTCTGCTTCTTTTTCTCTCTTTCCACAACCAACATCTCCAGCTCGGTCACCGTCGGCTTGCTGTTAACCCACTTCGACAAGTCTCCGAGACTATCGAACTGTCGACGAAATGACCTCCTTTGGTTAACCCAGTCTTGGTACTTCGCGTCATTAACTTCCAAAGGCATCACTGTCATTGGAGCACCACTGACTCTGTCCCCGGTTCCCGACACCATGGCCGCCACTGACCCATATCGGCATTTTGTCAGCACTTGGCTTTCAGGCTTCGGCGTGCAAACGGGCCGTTTGGGCATCGGTGGCGCGATGAAAACCCTGTCCCGTGTTTTAGCGGGACCGAACACTCTGCTTGCCATTTTGTAGAAATATGTCTGCAATAAATCTCTCTTTTTAATTCGCGCCAGTTGTTCCTCTATCTCCAAATCATCCATTTTTTGGGGTGCTGCGATTATAGACCTAGTCAAATGAAACAGTTTTGGATTTATATTGTATATAATGTATTCCTATTGTAAATTGAGAGGTAGCGACACCAGTTCTGTTTTCAGCATTCGACCTGTCATGGCTGTCTACTCTTGGGGAGTAGCGCTGGTTCTTAATCCACTCGTGCGTGTTTACGCATGGTAACCATGGAACCTTTTGTTGCTTTTGCAGGGGCCACTCCATGCTGTAGATGCGGTAAAGATTTCAGTTGAACTCGACCAACAATCGAATTGCCATGGAAACGCGCGGTGGTCAAAGTAATGTGCTCCGAGGTTTTTGGAGTCGACCCCGAATCTGACTCCTGTTGTTGGAATCAAAATGAGTCGACTCCTGTGGTTGGAGTCGAAGACTCCGAAAACAGGCTGAAATTGATGCGCACACATGTACACACCACCTCATCATTGCAGAGTCCTACTAGACTACATGTGGGTTCAAGAGGACTGGCATGAGCATTATGCTGCCTATTTGGTCATCAACTAGAAGGTGATGAGTTGGGACTAGAATATTTCAGTGATATTTCTGCTGTATGCAGCCTTGACGATCACATGGGATGATGCGGGGTGGCTGGCTGTTGATGTCCTAGGTCAGGGCTCTCCAACCTTGTTCCTGGAGAGCTACCTTCCTATACATTTTCACTCCAACCCGAGTTGTAACTAACCAGCTAATTATTTACATTTCATTTACATTTAAGTCATTTGGCAGACGCTCTTATCCAGAGCGACTTACAAATTGGTGAATTCACCTTATGACATCCAGTGGAACAGCCACTTTACAATAGTGCATCTAAATCATTTAAGGGGGGGGTGAGAAGGATTACTTTATCCTATCCTAGGTATTCCTTAAAGAGGTGGGGTTTCAGGTGTCTCCGGAAGGTGGTGATTGACTCCGCTGTCCTGGCGTCGTGAGGGAGTTTGTTCCACCATTGGGGGGCCAGAGCAGCGAACAGTTTTGACTGGGCTGAGCGGGAACTGTACTTCCTCAGTGGTAGGGAGGCGAGCAGGCCAGAGGTGGATGAACGCAGTGCCCTTGTTTGGGTGTAGGGCCTGATCAGAGCCTGGAGGTACTGCGGTGCCGTTCCCCTCACAGCTCCGTAGGCAAGCACCATGGTCTTGTAGCGGATGCGAAACTGGAAGCCAGTGGAGAGAGCGGAGGAGCGGGGTGACGTGAGAGAACTTGGGAAGGTTGAACACCAGACGGGCTGCGGCGTTCTGGATGAGTTGTAGGGGTTTAATGGCACAGGCAGGGAGCCCAGCCAACAGCGAGTTGCAGTAATCCAGACGGGAGATGACAAGTGCCTGGATTAGGACCTGCGCCGCTTCCTGTGTGAGGCAGGGTCGTACTCTGCGGATGTTGTAGAGCATGAACCTACAGGAACGGGCCACCGCCTTGATGTTAGTTGAGAACGACAGGGTGTTGTCCAGGATCACGCCAAGGTTCTTAGCGCTCTGGGAGGAGGACACAATGGAGTTGTCAACCGTGATGGCGAGATCATGGAACGGGCAGTCCTTCCCCGGGAGGAAGAGCAGCTCCGTCTTGCCGAGGTTCAGCTTGAGGTGGTGATCCGTCATCCACACTGATATGTCTGCCAGACATGCAGAGATGCGATTCACCACCTGGTCATCAGAAGGGGGAAAGGAGAAGATTAATTGTGTGTCGTCTGCATAGCAATGATAGGAGAGACCATGTGAGGTTATGACAGAGCCAAGTGACTTGGTGTATAGCGAGAATAGGAGAGGGCCTAGAACAGAGCCCTGGGGGACACCAGTGGTGAGAGCGCGTGGCGAGGAGACAGATTCTCGCCACGCCACCTGGTAGGAGCGACCTGTCAGGTAGGACGCAATCCAAGCGTGGGCCGCACCGGAGATGCCCAACTCGGAGAGGGTGGAGAGGAGGATCTGATGGTTCACAGTATCGAAGGCAGCCGATAGGTCTAGAAGGATGAGAGCAGAGGAGAGAGAGTTAGCTTTAGCAGTGCGGAGCGCCTCCGTGATACAGAGAAGAGCAGTCTCAGTTGAATGACTAGTCTTGAAACCTGACTGATTTGGATCAAGAAGGTCATTCTGAGAGAGATAGCGGGAGAGCTGGCCAAGGACGGCACGTTCAAGAGTTTTGGAGAGAAAAGAAAGAAGGGATACTGGTCTGTAGTTGTTGACATCGGAGGGATCGAGTGTAGGTTTTTTCAGAAGGGGTGCAACTCTCGCTCTCTTGAAGACGGAAGGGACGTAGCCAGCGGTCAGGGATGAGTTGATGAGCGAGGTGAGGTAAGGGAGAAGGTCTCCGGAAATGGTCTGGAGAAGAGGGGAGGGGATAGGGTCAAGCGGGCAGGTTGTTGGGCGGCCGGCCGTCACAAGAAGCGAGATTTCATCTGGAGAGAGAGGGGAGAAAGAGGTCAGAGCACAGGGTAGGGCAGTGTGAGCAGAACCAGCGGTGTCGTTTGACTTAGCAAACGAGGATTATTGAATCAAGTGCGCTAGATTAAAGTTGATGTGAACCCACAGGATGGTAGTTCTCCAATAACAGGGTTGGAATGCTCTGTCCTAGGCAATAGATCGCAAAGCAGGGCATCCCCGCTAAACCTCATGAAAATGCAAAGTTCACTTTCTCATCCATAAATGCATCTCAAGTGCAAATATGGTTCAGCAGCTCAAAGCAGCCGGATGGGGTGCATTGTTATTAGGAACGTCGTCAACCATGGATCGCTAAAATAATGATTATGATCACACTAGACCAATTTAAATATTATGAGAACGTCTATACATTTGGCAGTCAAGCACGAGTTATCAGTATAGCCTAATGACGTTGAAATATCTTCATGCCTACAATAAAACCCTCCAGTCTTCTGTCGTAAAAGTAAATTATATTTTAAAACGTTTAGGAATTACAAGGGGCAGTTTGGAAAAAATTGAATTGAATTGTCCTCTGGAATAACGCACATGCTTGGATAATAATGACAAACCCAACATCTCTAGCAATACCCGTCCGAATAGTGCTATACCATGGTAAAGGATAGGTTTATCAGCATAGTGCCCCGTGGTTCAATAAATAAGCTATAGGCACAATATTTTTTATTGCACATTTAGGGCTAATTAAACTGATGCATGATGTTTAATTTCAATTAACTGGCACAATGAAGAATAGCTTAGCCATACACATTGATATCCTAATATATACTTTAATATACTTTGTGAATTAACAAGGCATTGCTCTTAAAATGACAGATTTGACAAATATCCACTTTGTTAGATCAAATTTGTTCAATGTGTGCCAAAGATGGCGCTGAAGAACATGGCTGACTTTTTACATTCTCCCAAACAATTGTGCTATTTTTTTTATTTTTTTTGCATTTTTAAAGTCAAACACAGATTGCCCACTTGACACATCAAAGTATCCCAAGAAACATTCCTGAATAAAGCCCTGATCATCCACATACCTGATGATAACTGACAACTGCAAGCAGACTGGTGGCACCCAGAGCAGTGGGGTTATTTTTACCACCTGGGGCCTGGAGTTTTTGCTTATATGTTAACCTAACTAGGAAAACTCTGGACCCTATAAGGTATGACAGTGATTAACCAGTTGTAAAAATGTTTGATATGCGCTATGATGGGACCAGTTTTCCTGTATCATGTCAAGCGAAAAGGCACTGAGTTTGAAGGTAGGCCTCCATTTGACTCAAATGATGTCAATTAGCCTATCAGAAGCTTCTAAAGCCATGACATCATTTTCTGGAATTTTCCAAGCTGTTTAAAGGCACAGTCAATTTAGTGTATGTAAACTTCTGACTCACTGGAATTGTGATACAGTGAATTATTAGTGGAATAATCTGTCTGTAAACAATTTTTTGGAAAAATGACTTGTGTCATGCACAAAGTAGATGTCCTAACCGACTTGCCAAAACTATAGTTTGTTAAAAAATACATTTGTGGAGTGGTTGAAAAATTAGTTTTAATCACTCCAACCTAAATGAATGTAAACGTCTGACTTCAACTGTATATGCTCCCTGCTTTTGTTTTGTCATTTAGCTGAACGATCAATGTTCTACTTGTCACTGTACCCACCTTACCCAACGTTCGACCAAGGCGCAGACTTTCCAGAAAGCAGGCAAGGCCAGCAATACAGGCAGCTTGATGAAATGCTCCCTGTTAACCAGCTATACATTTGATACCAGTTGGTATTGAACACCCTCAACTTTTCATCCTTCTTCATGAAACTGATCTCAGGCAGAGGTTGACTCTCGCTTTTAATTCATACCTTTTCCGTGTACCCCAGAGAATGAAAAGGGTTCTTCAACAAAAAGTCCACAACATTTTCGGCAGGGTTGGCTATTCTACCATCCTGGCGGAGAAAACTGCACACTCCGCCTGGTAGCTAGCTAGCAAGGCACATTTAAATCAATTGCACTAACTGGACTCAAAAATAATGTTCTAAAACCAAGAAAACATTTCATAATATACCTTCTCCGTCTCCTAGAATTTGAAAAAAATAATTTGAATAATGCTCAACTATCACTTTTCACTCTTAATCTCTATCCAACAATGTCACCAAGTTTCTCAACATATACAACCCCCATAATACTCTGTGGCAAAATCCCAATACAACTCACTGGGTTCATTCTCTGATCCTAATTAAATGATTGGATGGACATGTCAGTTCATACTGCAAAAGGGTTGATTGGTTGGAGGACATCCCCTGGAAGTGGTCATATTTACCATGTACTGTATGTCTATGGAAGGGGCTGAGGCCTACAAGCCTCTATGGTTTTGTATTGATGTCAACGTAGCCAGAGTGGGACGGAAGCTCCTCCAGCTACACCATGGTGCTAGCCCAGACAATGCAGTTGAAGTTACTGTAGACCTTCATTGCAAAACAGTGTATTTTAATCATTTATTTGGTGACATATGAATATATTTAATATAGTTTTATCTAAAAATGATAAAAACAGTGAAAAATTAAAAAAGTTATTTTCATAAACTTTTCCTCTGAGGAGCCTCCACTGGAACACACCCTTAAAAACATAAACATTCCGTTCTCAGCATCAACAAAACTATCTCTATCCTCCACCTTATTATGTGTGTTCAGGTATGTTGGCCGCACCCACTAATTGGCCACACCCACTAATTGGCCACACCTGATCTTAAAGAGCACTTGTTTCCTTTAAAATGGGGTCTGTTTGAACAGACTACAACAAACAGCTTTGTATGAGTTAAAAAAAAACGAATCTCATTGACATTGTCCCACAATAAATACATTAATTTCCATGTGTCCTATCTGTGTTTGAAGTTCAAAATAGTTAAGCCAAATTAAGTTGGAAGTGTAATTAACAGTCTTATTGGAACATGTCCTCAGAATGTTATTTATTTACCTTCAAGGAAAACTTTCAGGGAACCATAGTAAAACGTTCTCAGAACCTCCCTGCAACCTAAAAAAAACTATGTTCCCAGAAGAGGCTAAATTTTCACTTCCATTGTCAGAACTTTAAAAAAACCATTCAGTTTTAACGGTCAGGAAAGGTATGGCTTCGTTCCCAAAACCAATGGGAAACCAAAAATGTATTTTTTTATTTCACCTTTATTTAACCAGGTAAGCTAGTTGAGAGGTAAGCTAGTTGAGAACAAGTTCTCATTTACAACTGCGACCTGGCCAAGATAAAGCAAAGCAGTGCGACACAAACAACACAGAGTTACACATGGAATAAACAAGCGTACAGTCAATAGCGCAATAGAAAAAAAGAAAGTCTATATACAGTGTGTGCAAATGGCATGAGGCGGTAGGCAATAAATAGACCATAGTAGCGAAGGAATTGCAATTTAGCAGATTAACACTGGAGTGATAAATGAGCAGATGATGATGTGCAAGTAGAGATACTGGTGTGTAAAAGAGCTGAAAAGTAAATAAAAACAATATGGGGATGAGGTAGGTAGATTGGGTGGGCTATTTACAGATGGACAATGTACAGCTGCAGCGATCGGTCAGCTGCTCAGATAGCTGATGTTTAAAGTTAGTGAGGGAAATATAAGTCTCCAGCTTCAGCGATTTTTGCAATTTGTTCCAGTCACTGGCAGCAGAGAACTGGAAGGAAAGGCGGCCAAAAGAGGTGTTTGGGGGTGACCAGTGAAATATGCGTGCTACGGGTGGGTGTTGTTATCATGACCAGTGAGCTGAGAAAGGCGGAGCTTTACCTAGCATAGACTTATAAATGACCTGGAGCCAGTGGGTCTGGCGACGAATATGTAGCGAGGGCCAGCCGACTAGAGGATACAGGTCTCAGTGGTGGGTGGTATAAGGGGCTTTGGTAACAAAATGGATGGTACTGTGATAGACTGCATCCAGTTTGCTGAGTAGAGTATTGAAAGCTATTTTGTAGATGACATCGCCGAAGTGGAGGATTAGTAGGATAAGTCAGTTTTACTAGGGTCAGTTTGGCGGTGTGAGTGAAGGAGGCTTTGTTGTGAAATAGAAAGCCGATTCTAGATTTGATTTTGGATTGGAGATATTTAATATGAGTTTGGAAGGAGAGTTTACAGTCAAGCCAGACACCGAGGTATGTTCCCACAACTTCCAAGGAACCAAATGTGCTAGCTGGGTTATTAATAGGTTCTGTGGCATGTAGCCAAGTGGTTAGAGCGTTGGACTAGTAACCGAAAGGTTGCAAGATCGAATCCCCGAACTGACAAGGTAAAAATCTGTCATTCTGCCCCTGAACAAGGCAGTTAACCCACTGTTCCTAGGCCATCATTGAAACTAAGAATATGTTCTAAACTGACTTGCCTAGTTAATTAAAGGTAAATAAAATATTACATGCACCCTTTTAACTTATCCTGCTGTAATATTTCTAAGAACAGTATCTAACAATCTCAAAGACAGCTTCCCTGTCTACGTTCCACCATCGCCCCTCTCTCACCGCTTTAGAGACATCCCAGTTGAGCATCAGACTGGCTCTCTTCGCTGCCTCCTCTGTCCCATCCAGTAGACCAAACCCTCCGTTCATCACCTTACTCCTGGAGAGAGACTTGAGACAGAAAACATAGTCTGACTGAGTGGAGGAGGGGACATGACTGGGACTCTAAACTATAGTTACGTGCTCACATTATATGAACAAACACATTTCAAGGTTGTCTATGAGCAAGATTGGTTATCTGATGCACAATGTCTCATAATTATCTCATAGGCTTTTGTGTGCTATCCCTCTTTCTTCCATTTCTCTTTCCCATCCCCTGTTTGAAGGGTCAGACTCAGGTCTTACCAGCCGACCCCTCCACCATTGTGCAGGGACACTCATGTAGACCCCCATATCTATCAGGGGTCAAGACAGGCACTCTTGGACATACCTGAGTTCACCCAAAGTCAATGGTTTCTAGCCATCTACACTAACATAGTGGCTAATATAATGATGACAAAATAATGTCTGTCCAAGTGATAAGTGTGCTGAAGTGTACCTGCACAGAAGGCAGAGCCGTTATACACGTTGGAGGTATCTTTGAAGGGACTGTTTCACTGACGTCATGGTGACCACAGGAGACTGGACAGAAAAAAAGTCATCATCATTCCTACAGGTTTACCTACCCACTGGAGACTCCAACCGAAGCATATATTCTCATAATATAACTCGTATAAGCACCCATAATATGGAGATATTGGTAAGGCTGATTGGGCTCTTACCAAAACTCTCCCATCAGCAATAGCTTGATTGATGGCCAAGGCAATACACACACGGCCTTTATGGTCTGAGTAGAGGATTCTGGCTCAGTCACGTTGGCACTGATCTCCTCCAGGACAGTGGTGGCGATGTCATCAGTCACAGGGGTCACCGGAGGTGCAAATCCAGTGCAACGGTTCGAGAAGGGATGGGTCAAGGGTTATGGCCACGAGTTTAATCTGATCAGAATAAAAAACTGGGCCCTAGTCATCAGGAGCTATATCTGTCTTGAGCTATCCCCTCTCCCTATCACTTACCCCATGATGTTTTGGACGTAGGACGAGTAGTGAAACTCAGTCACTCCACCTCCATCCTTCTCTACCTCCGCTCCTGAAGAAAAGGAGAGGAACACCAACCTAGAGGTTATCAAACTGGAGAGGACTCTGCTGATATCACTCGACATGCTGTGATCAGCCTACTCTTCAGCATGTGTATGTGGATCTAGAAATTGCTCCTTGGCATTAACCACAGATCTTGGATTACCCTACCCTCAATCCTAACCTTAACCATTAGGAGGGTGAAATAATGTCTGACCCTGTGTCAATGACTTATATCTACTCAGTTTGGTGGTGATGGTTGAACTGTAGGACTCACCTTCTCTCTGGGTCTCCAGGAGGAAGGTGTCGCCATAGTCCCAGATGAACATCCCTGCCTCAGACAGCTTATTGATGGCAGCTACCTGTCTACAGAGGCTGGTGGAGAGGAGGGGGAGACCAACGTTTAGAGAGAAACCCCCTCAACCTTAACCGCAACCAGACCAGGGATCTCCAACTCATTCATGGTCTTTTTTGTTCTTCATATCCATGTAGACTTAGCCCCACACCAGTGTGTCGCCAGTGTTTTATGTAAATGTAAACTCTGGTGTAATTGTATTTCCATTAGGAGTGTAACACTAAATAAATTCAAATATTATATATATATATATATATATATATTATATATATATCCCATTTAGCAGACGCTTTTGTCCAAAGCGACTTACAAGTCGGCTGGGGCCACTACTTTTTACATATGGGTGGCCCTAGCGGGAATCGAACCCACGACGCTTGGCGTTGCAAGCGCCATGCTCTACCGACTGAGCCACACAGGACCCCCTGTGAAAAATAATTGTGTAGACTAGCAGTGACATGATTACTTACGGCCCCTTCCCAATAATGACCCCCACACAAGCCAGCGATGACAGCAGTCTTGGCCTGTGCCCCGCTCATGCCCCCCCGGCTCTGACGTCACCAAAACCCGGCCCCTAAGTTCATCAGACCTGCATTCAGCACTGTCAGCTACAGAGGTAGGGAGAGAGAGAGAGAGGGGGTGGAAGGGAGAAGAAAGAAAAACAGGTCAATTGTTTAATTCAGGATTTTGGCAATGAAGCCCATTAAATTACTTCTCCAGAGTCAGATCAACTCATGGATACCATTTTTATGTCCCTGCAAGGAAGTTAGATGTAGTTTTGTGAGCCAATACTGATTAGTATTAGCACAATGGCTGGAAGTCCATGGTGTCTACTAGCATGCTAGCAGTCACCACAGACTTACAGTCATTCCGCTAACGCTAGTTATCAATTGCGCTAACGGCAGTTAGCAACTTCCTTCAAACTGCACGCAGAGACAAAAATATTATATCCGCAAGTTCATCTACCTGTGAGGAAGTAGAAAAAGGGCTCCATTGCCAAAATCCCAGTCTCCCTTTAATTAAGACAATTTCAATGTGAGTTTACAAAGGGGCTAATGCCCTCTACTGTTGACTGTTAGGACTAATCATGGTGCCATGGACTATTCCAAATCAAAATGGGAAAACCTAGATGGTAACGGAAAAACAGCATCTAATTGAAATGCTGTAGAGTAGGGAGGATAGACGGAGGGAGGGATGTGTGGTTACCATGCCATTGGTGACAATGATACTGTATATAGCAATGAATGTGTTTCCACACAGTGCAAGTCAAATTAGACGCACATTATTGCACACAGATATCTACATACTGTAATACCATCATACTCACGTGCTCTGTCCTTACCTGGGCCCAGTTACAGAAAACCTGTCCATTCCCCACATAGGTAACCAGCTCCTGGGGAAACTGGAGAGCAGAGCAGGGGAAGATGATAAAGCAACAATAGACAGAGTGATTTAGGAGGATTAATACATTGTTTTAGTTAAATCAGAAATGAGAAGTGAACTGTTGTATACCATGTACAGTATGTGAGAGTGGTGGTTACCTGGGCAACAGCAGGGTCCAGGTTATTCATGATGATGAGCATGATGGAGGCAGCTTGGTGTGTATGACAGGGATACTGATCTATAGGGTAGGCCCTGAGGACACACGCACGCACGCACGCACGCACGCACGCACACACGCACACACACACACACACACACACACACACACACACACACACACACACACACACACACAGATCAAGGGGTAGGACCTTATCATGGAATCGAGAGAGAGATTACTACAGATGGGGAGTGGTGTTTTAGATATTAATAAGTACCTAATGTGTATTAGGAGGCAGAAGTAGTACATGTAGATGTGTCCATACAGCCTGAGCTCCCGGGCAAACTCAGAAGCGCAGGTCACTCCTCAGGGCCAGCTAGAGAGGAGGACGAAAGGAGGGGGTGAGACAGGAGGTCAGAATGTGGCGTAATTGTTTTGAAATAACTCAAGGACATTGACCCTCTTTTTCTTTTGCATCATCTCTTCTGCTAACTTTCTGGTCCTTTGTGTTTTGCTCCCCCTCTCTAGCCATGCAAGCACTCACTCCTATCTCTCTTAATCGTTGACAGTGTCCTTTTCTCCCAGTTCTGGCAAATGGTAGTGAAGCTGATGGAAGGTTCTGAGGGGGTGAACCAACACTGTCTCCTACCCTAAAGCCAAACAAATGCCATTGTGCTGAGCATTACATAATGTGAACCGTGCGTCAACACATCATTGACTCTCAATAAATAGATTGGATCAAATGAATCACATGCACTGTGTGTTATTATGTTCAGTGTCCCCAATTTTCTCCAACAATATTTGGAATCAACCCACAAGCTGTGGTGCGTCTGTAATCTTCACTCATCCTTTTTCAATTTAAAGATTCACTCTCACTGAGGGATACAAGGATGGGCATGATTTGACACCTAAACTGACAATTCTCTGGATGAGAAAAAAAAGATTATGAAGTTTATGACACTGGCCTCAATAAGATAATTACTTGGCTATAAATGGGATATGCCTCTAGTTGAGTTACTCCTAAAATACCACATTAAAAGCATTAAGGTTCCACTCAAAGATAAACCGATAAGTCTTGGAAAAATCTACAGGTGAGTAGATCACCCTGAGTAGATCACCCTGAGTGTGACGTCTATGCTCGTTGACATGGGTCTGCATTCCATAGATGTGACAGTATGTCTGTGTACTCACCCTCTCCTCCTCTGGAGTGAGGTTGGGTGTCCTGACAGGTACGTGTGGCTCATTGGGGTCCCAACCCTGGTTGAGTGTCATTGGGTCCAGGGGCAGGCCCCTACACAGCTCCTTCAGGTTCAACATCCTGTCTACTGTGGGGGACTTAAGCAGGATCAGAGGAGAGACAAACCCATAGAGACACACAATGTCAGGATCACAGTGAAAATGGGCATGCAGCTCTGCAGCTCACTGCTGTCCACTCTTTATCAGAGTAAAGGTGACATAGATTGTCAATGTTACGTAGATGGAAAAAAGCTGTCCTTGAAACAGTCTTAATATGTTCAGAAACTTTCTGTCCAAAAATGATGTAGAATAATTAATCCATGCTTTTGTCACTTCTAGGTTAGACTACTGCAATGCTCTACTTTCCAGCTACCCGGATAAAGCACTAAATAACCTTCAGTTAGTGCTAAATACGGCTGCTAGAATCCTGACGAGAACCAAAAAATTGGATCATATTACTCCAGTGCTAGCCTCCCTACACTGGCTTCCTGTCAAGGCAAGGGCTGATATCAAGGTTTTACTGCTAACCTACAAAGCATTACATGGGCTTGCTCCTACCTATCTCTCTGATTTGGTCCTGCTGTACATATCTACACGTACGCTACGGTCACAAGACGCAGGCCTCCTAATTGTCCCTAGAATTTCTAAGCAAACAGCTGAAGGCAGGGCTTTCTCCTATAGAGCTCCATTTTTATGGAATGGTCTGCCTACCCATGTGAGAGACGCAAACTCGGTCTCAACCTTTAAGTCTTTACTGAAGACTCATCTCTTCAGTGGGTCATATGATTGAGTGTAGTCTGGCCCAGGAGTGTGAAGGTGAACGGAAAGGCTCTGGAGCAACGAACCGCCCTTGCTGTCTCTGCCTGGCCGGTTCCCTTCTTTCCACTGGGATTCTCTGCCTCTAACCCTATTACAGGGGCTGAGTCACTGGCTTACTAGGGCTCTTTCATACCGTTTCCTAGGAGGGGTGCGTCACTTGAGTGGGTTGAGTCACTGATGTGATCTTCCAATCTGGGTTGGTGCCCCCCCTTGGGTTGTGCCGTGGCGGAGATCTTTGTGGGCTATACTCGGTCTTGTCTCAGGATGTTGTGGTTGGTGGTTGAAGATATCCCTCTAGTGGTGTGGGGGCTGTGCTTTGGCAAAGTGGGTGGGGTTATATCCTTCCTGTTTGGCCCTGTCCGGGGGTGTCATCAGATGGGGCCACAGTGTCTCCTGACCCCTCCTGTCTCAGATTCCAGTATTTATGCTGCAGTAGTTTATGTGTCGGGGGGCTAGGGTCAGTTTGTTATATCTGGAGTACTTCTCCTGTCCTATCCAGTGTCCTGTGCGAATATAAGTATGCTCTCTCTAATTCTCTCTTTCTTTCTCTCTCTCGGAGGACCTGAGCCCTAGGACAATGCCTCAGGACTACCGGGCATGATGACTCCTTGCTGTCCCCAGTCCACCGGGCCGTGCTGCTGCTCCAGTTTCAACTGTTCTGCCTGTGATTATTATTATTTGACCATGCTAGTCATTTATGAACATTTGAACATCTTGGCCATGTTCTGTTATAATCTCCACCTGGCACAGCCAGAAGAGGACTGGCCACCCCACATAGCCTGGTTCCTCTCTAGGTTTCTTCCTAGGTTTTGACCTTTCTAGGGAGTTTTTCCTAGCCACCGTGCTTCTACACCTGCATTGCTTGCTGTTTGGGGTATGTACGAAGGGCTATATATATAAATTTGATTTGATTTGATTTGACATAGATTGTCAGATAGCTACCTGCGTTGAGGGTCACCCTCCTCTAGGCACTCTCATTGGCTATCTGGCCTTTTCCCCCTCCTCACCGCACCAATAGCAGGGCAGAACCAGAGAAGGGTAATAATTGATCTTCTAGTGAATATGATGTGGCACACACCTTCAGTCGATAATTACTGGGTCTGCACTACTTAGGGAACAAGGTTCCATTTGGGACGCAAACTGGCACTGACCTCTGACCTCTCCACTAAAACATGTAACTCAGAAAAACACACATACTGTACGCATCTCAGAACAGGCCCATGAACAGGCCCAGGCCCAGCTGCGGTCATCCCCCTCTTCAAAGGGGGGGACACTCTTGACCAAAACTGCTACAGACCTATATCTATCCTCCCCTGCCTTTCTAAGGTCTTTGAAAGCCTAGTTAACAAACAGATTACCGACCATTTCGAATCCCACTGCACCTTCTCCGCTATGCAATCTGGTTTCAGAGCTGGTCATGGGTGCACCTCAGCCACGCTCAAGGTCCTAAACAATATCTTAACCGCCATCGATAAGAAACAATACTGTGCAGCTGTATTCATTGACCTGGCCAAGGCTTTCGGCTTTTGTCAATCACCACATCCTCATCGGCAGACTCGATAGCAATAGTTTCTCAAATGATTGCCCAACCTGGTTCTCCAACTACTTCTCTGATAGAGTTCAGTGTGTCAAATCAGAGGGCCTGTTGTCCGGGCCTACAGTCCCATCAGAGGGCCTACAGTCCCATTTCCTTCGTCTGGTTATTACCCACCCAAAGCTTGTGTTCTCTCTTTGCTCATGTTTCCAGCATGCCTCTAAAATCCCTTTTGCAGGATGAGATACCCCATGTCCCTGTAGGTTGACCTGATAATTAATTGCCAGCTGCTGTCTCCTAATCTGCAATGGCATTTCCCCTATCTTGACCTGTACTGCAGCCACTGGAGACGTCCAAAATGCCCCACTAAATATTCTGAGTCCTTGTCCCTGTATGACATCTTGCCTTTCCAATGATGTCCGGGCTGCCGAACTATACGCTATACTTCCATAGTCTATTACAGATTGGATCAATGCAACCTACATGGTCCTCAATGAGGCATGCCCAGCCCCCCACTCCTTCCCTGTCAGACAGCGCATCACATTTAGTATCTTCTTACGCTTCCTACCACTCTCTCAATGTGTTCTGCCCAGGTCATTCTAGTATCAAAGTATACCCCAAGGAACCTGAAGGCCCCCACCCTCTCCAAGTTTCTCACATATAACCTCGAGCATACCTCATCTCCCACCTTCCTCCTGGTAAAGAACACTGTCTGAGTTTTCTCTTCAGAGAACCTGAATCCCCACATTAATGCCCACCACTCTACCTCATCAATTGCTTTCTGTATCTTTCTGACTATGTATGGAACATTTCTTCCTCTCTTCCATAAGGCCCCATCATCTGCAAATAGCGACCTCCCAAAATCCAGCTGTACCTGAGAGTAAACATCATTGATCATGATTGAGAACAACAGAAGACTAATCACACTCCCCTGTGGTTTACCATTATCCACCATGTAGCTTCCTGAGAGAGACTTCCCCACCCTCACCTGGATAGACCTTCCAAGCAGGAAATCCTTTATCCAGTTGTATGTTCTTCCTCATAATATCATGCTTGATTAACAACCCTCCTTCCACATCATATACCTTCTCCACATCAAATAATACAGCTACAACAGTCTCCTTGTTCATCTGAGCCTACCTGACCCCTGCTTCTAAGCTGATCACTGGGCACATTGTTCCCCTACCCTTCCTGAATCCACTCTGATATGGCGATACTAACCCCCTGCTCTCCAGGAAGTTAGTTAGCCTCCCCGTTATCATACGCTCCATAATCTTACATACATGTGATGTTAAGGCTATTGGGCGATAGCTTGTTGGCCTCGTTGGGTCCTTCCCTGGCTTCCGAATTGGTACTACTACTGCCTCCTTCCAACTGCCTGGTAGTTTGCCCTCCTCCCACACTCTGTTGTACAACCCCAATACCTTATCCAGTGCCTCATCACATCATCTTTCCCAGGTGAAGTTAACCCAGCCTTACTTATTGCCCTTTTCACCTCTGACATGATAAATTGTGCATCATTTACATCCTCCCTCCTATCTAGCACTCCAGGATGCTCCTTTTTACCACTCTCTCTCTCTCTCTCTCCTCTGCCCCTCCTCTGACAAATTTGCCGATCTATGCACATGGACAAACGCTTTGGCCATTATCTCTGCCTTCTTCTCATCTGTTACTGCCACTTCCTTCCCACTCGTCAACACCGGATAATCCCACTCCCTTCTGACCCCACTCATCTTCTTAATCATCCCCCACACTTCTCCCGCTGGTGTCACCCTTCCAATGGTGTCACAGAACCAACGCCAACATGACCGCTTTGCTAATTTCTATCAGATTTACCATCACTTGGCCATTTCCATCCACCCCCCTCTGACACAGATTATAGTAGTGTACTACCACTATCATCTCTCCTCTCAACCACACCTCCACCACCACATATTCCTGTATCTTTGCCTAGCATTGTGTAGAGAAGTCCTTGCTTTATGAAGGTGGCACATCCCCCCCTCCCCCTACACCTCTGTCCCTATGGACCACTACATATCCCTGTATTATAAACTCCACATTTGGTTTGAGCCATGTTTCTTGCACACAAATCACATCAGGCTTAGTTGGCATATCCACAATGAATTGCTTGAACTCCTGCCCATTAGCCAACAGGTTTGAGCATTCCATTGTAGTACTACCACCATAACTGAGATCCAGTAATACATGGATCCACCCTCAGCTGATTGAGGTCATCTTGAACCTCTTCTCTGTTTTAGACTTTACTTCAGCAGTGCTGTTGATAACTTCTGCTATGAACGTCACCAGCTTTCTCTTATCTACGTATACCATATCGCCACCCACCTGCCCCATAATCCCTGATCTAGATGCTCCTACCCATCTCTCTCATGAACATGTATCTCTCTGGACCTGGATCACCCTCACTGCTTCCGCATATGACACCCTTCTCCATTCTCACTTGTTGCACCTCCACTGCCTGCTTCATTTCCTCACACCCACTATATGCCACACTATGAGCACCCCCACAGCTGCAGCACTTTGGTTTTACACCCTCCCCACATTTCCCATACTCATGCTCCCCTCCACACCTGGCACATCTCCATGCTCCCCTCCACACCTGGCACATCTCACATGCTCCTCCTCACCTCCATGCTCCCCTCCACACCTGGCACATCTCACATGCTCCTCCTCACCTCCATGCTCCCCTCCACACCTGGCACATCTCACATGCTCCTCCTCACCTCCATGCTCCCCTCCACACATCTCACATGCTCCTCCTCACCTCCATGCTCCCCTCCACACCTGGCACATCTCACATGCTCCTCCTCACCTCCATGCTCCCCTCCACACCTGGCACATCTCACATGCTCCTCCTCACCTCCATGCTCCCCTCCACACCTGGCACATCTCACATGCTCCTCCTCACCTCCATGCTCCCCTCCACACCTGGCACATCTCACATGCTCCTCCTCACCTCCATGCTCCCCTCCACACATCTCACATGCTCCTCCTCACCTCCATGCTCCCCTCCACACCTGGCACATCTCACATGCTCCTCCTCACCTCCACACCTGGCACATCTCACATGCTCCTCCTCACCTCCATGCTCTTCTCCACACCTGGCACATCTCACATGCTCCTCCTCACCTCCATGCTCCCCTCCACACCTGGCACATCTCACATGCTCCTCCTCACCTCCATGCTTCCCTTGCATCTTATCTTGCCCTTCCCCGGAACCTTCTACCTCCTCTCTGCCGCTAGTATTAGAAACAATGTTGCTCTCCTCAAACTTGCTTTTCTGCCTCCTCTCTGCCTCTATAGACCTCTCGCTCCCCTTCAAACCCCTAGTCCCTTTCTCTCCCGCTTTCTTTTTCTCTTTCTTACTCCCTCTTTTATTTGTACCACTATGCTCCATACTTGCTTCACTTTCTTCTCCATCACTATCTCCTACCATCTCACAGTTCATCTCACAGCACAGCTGTGCCGAACCGCCGCCACATCGCGTATTGTTTGATTGTTTGTTTTACCACTATTTCTAACTGTTCACACAACGTCCCTTCGTCCTCTCCACCGCCCTCTCTTCTCGCCCTCGTTCTTCACGACTGTAGAAAGAGTTCACTTCCCCCGTTACAAAATCCTACTCCAAAGTGTTGTTTATTAGCCCCAACCCTCTGGGTGGACAACATGTCTATTCATGCTGCAAGAGCTCTGATAGGTTGGAGGACATCTGTGTTGTCATAATTACTGTGTATGTCTATGGAAAGGGGGTGAGAACCACAAGCCTCCAACGTTTTGTTGAAGTCAATGTACCCAGAGGTGGGGGGAAAATAGCTGTCCTCCGGTTACACCATGGTGCTACCCTACAGAGTGCTGTTAAGGCTACTGTAGACCTTCATTGCAAACCAGTGTGTTTTAATTAATTATTTGGTGATGTGAATATATTTAGTATAGTTTTTTTCTAAAAAGTATTACTTTTTTAATGTTTCACAATTTTAATTTTGATGAAATTCAGGATGGTCCTCCCCTTCCTCCTCTGATGGGATATAAACTGAATCAAACAAAAACAAGAATCTTCCATCTCTGGGGTTCAATAGCAGAAGTTACCAATAGGCCACTAAGACTGTCCTGTATTTGACAGTGCCTTCAGAAAGTAATCATACCTCTTGACTTATTCCACATTTTGTTGTGTTACAGCCTGAATTCAAAATAGATTATAAATATTTATTTCACCCATCTACACACAATACCCAGTAATGACATAGTGGAAAATGTTTTTAGAAATGTTTGCACATCTATTGAAAATGAAATAAAAAAATGTCATTTACATAAGCATTCAACCCCGATTTAATACTTTGTAGAAGCACCATTGGCAGTGATTACAGCTTTGAGTCTTTCTGGGTAAGCCTCTAAGAGCTTTCCACACCTGGATTGTGCAACATTTGTCAATTTGTTATTTAAAAAACCAGTCAGTATCTGGTGTGACCACCATAAGCCTCATGCAGCGTGACACATATCCTTCGCATTGAGTTTATCAGACTGTTGATTGTGACCTGTGGAATGTTGTCCCACTCCTGCGAAGTTACTGGACATTGGCGGGAACTCGAACAAGCTGTCATAGACGTCCCATCCCAAACGTGCTCAATGGGTGACATGTCTGGTGATTAGGCAGGCCATGGAAGAACTGGAAAATGTTCAGCTTCCAGCAATTGTGTACAGATCCTTGTGACATGGGGGCATGCATGATCATGCTGAAACATGAGGTGATTGTGGCAGATTAATGGCATGACAATGGGCTTCAGGATCTTGCCGTGGTATCTCTGTGCATTCAAATTGACATTGATAAAATGCAAATGTTTTTGTTGCCTGCAGCTTATGCCTACCCATACCATAACCCCACCGTCACCTTGCGGCACTCTGTACACAACGTTGACATCAGCAAACTGCTCGCCCACACGACACCATACACATGGTCTGTGGTTGTGAGGCCGGTTGGACGTACTGCCATAGGGAGGCTTATGGTAGAGAAATGAACATTCAATTCTCTGGTAACAGCTCTGGTGGACATTCCTGCAGTCAGCATGCCAATTGCATGCTCGCTCAAAACATGGGACATCTGAGGCATTGTGCTGTGACAAAACTGACATTTTAGAGTGATCTTTTATTGTCCCCAGCACAAGGTGCACCTGTGTAATGATCATGCTGTTTAATTAGATTCTTGATATGCCATACCTGTCAGGTGGATAGATTATTTTGGCAAAAGATAAATGCTAAACTGATTTGTTCACACAATTTGAGAAAAATAAGCTTTTGTGCGTATGGACAATTTCTGGGATCTTTTATTTCAGCTCATTTTTTTACCTTTATTTAACTAGGCAAGTCAGTTAAGAACAAATTCTTATTTTCAATGACGGCCTAGGAACAGGTTAACTGCCTGTTCAGGGGCAGAACGACAGATTTGTACCTTGTCAGCTCGGGGATTTGAACTTGCAACCGGTCACTAGTCCAACGCTCTAACCACTAGGCTACCCTGTGCCCCATGAAATCAACACTTTACATGTTGTGTTTATATTTTTGTTCAGTGTAGATTTAGTAACTCGCCCACTCCGGAACCTTCACTATCTGCTTGGTCAGCAACTCCAGCGAAGATGTGGCCTTGTGTTTTAGGTTATTGTCCTGCTTTCCACCAGTGTCTGGTGGAAAGCAGACTGAACCAGATTTTCCTCTAGAATTTTGCCTGTGCTTAGCTCCATTCTGTGTCTTTTTTATCCTGGAAAAACTCCCCAGTCCTAAACGATTACAAGCATGCCTATAACATTATGCATCCAACATTATGCTTGAACATTTGAGACTGGTACTCAGTAATTTGTTATATTGGATTTTCCCCAAACATAACACTTTGTATTCAGGCCAAAAAGTTAATTGCTTTGCCAGTTTGCAGTATTATTTTCGTGTCTTGTTGCATATTTTGAAAATGTTTGTTCTGTACAGACTTCCTTATTTTCACTGTCAATTAAGTTAGTATTGTGGAGTAACTACAATGTTGTTGATATGTCCTCAGTTTTCTAAGAGTGGTTTCCATCCTCTCCGGCAACTAAGTTAGGAAGGAAGCCTGTATATTTGTTGTGACTGGGTGTATTGATACACCATCCAAAGTGTAATTAATAACTTCACCATGCTCAAAGGGAAATTCAATGTCTGTTTTTTTACCTATCTAGCAAGAGGTGCCTTTCTTCGCCAGGCACTGGAAAACCTCCCTGGTCTTTTTGGTTGAATGTGTTTGAAATTCACTGCTCGGCCCCACACATACAATTAACAGATAATTCATTGTTATGTGTGGGGTACAGAGGTAGTCATTCAAAAATCATGTGAAACATTATTATTGCACATAGAGTGAGTCCATGCAACTTGTGACTTGTTAAACAAATGTGTACTCCTGAACTTATTTAGGCTTGCCATAACAAAGGGGTCGCATACTTATTGACTCAATACATTCCAGCTTTTCATTATCCATTAACTTGTAAAAATATTGAAAAACATAATTCTACTTTACCATTATGGAGTATTGTGTGGAAGCCAGTGACACAAAATTGAAATTGTATCCATTTGAAATTCAGGCTGTAACACAGCAAAATGTGGAAAAAGTTAAGGGGTTTGAATACTTTCTGAAGGCACTGTAGCTTCTATTGTGTTCCCATTTCATATATATTTTTAAGCTTTCAACTATCCAGAAACAATACAGAGTGCCTTACAAAAGTATTCTGACTCCTTGGATTTCTTCACATTTTGTGTTACAAAGAGGGATTAAAATAGATTTGTAATTTTTTGTCAACAATTAAAACTAAATAATCTGAAATATCAAAGTGGATTAATACATTCAAGCCTAAATTAGTTCAGGAGTAACATTTGGTTTAACAAATCACATAATAAATGACATGATCTCCGAATGACTAACACCCCCCCATTCCCCATTTGCCCTAACAATAGCCTCTATTTTGTCGGGGAATGGACCCTACAAGCTGTCGAAAGCATCCCACAAGGAACCATACCCAGTTCAAAAGCACTTAAATATTTTGTCTTGCCCATTCACCCTCTGAATGGCATACATACATAATCCATGTCCCAATTGTCTTAAGGCTCTTGAGTTTAATGTTTTGTACTCTGTGTATATTAAACCACCCAGACACATAAAAAAATACAGTCGTCTTCCTGAACTGAGCTGCAGGACAGGTTGAAACAGCTCAGGGATGTTACCATTTTATTACGTTTGCAATCGCAACAAATAATCTGCTCAGACCCCAACCAAGGAGCATCAAAAGTCGTGCTATAAATTCTCAGACAACCCAAAGAGGTCAGAGGACAAAAATCAGTTAACCACCTAACCGAGGAACTCAATTTAACCTTGCGCAATACACTAGATGCAGTCGCACCCCTAAAAACATTTGTCATAAGAAACTCCCTGGTAGCTCCCTGGTATACAGAAAATACCCGAGCTCTGAAGCAAGCTTACAGAAAATTGGAACGGAAATGGCGCCACACCAAACTGGAAGTCTTCTGACTAGCTTGGAAAGACAGTATCGAAGAGCCCCCACTGCTGCTTGATCATCCTATTTTTCCAACTTAATTGAGGAAAATAAGAACAATCCAAAATGTATTTTTGATACTGTCGCAAAGCTAACTAAAAAGCAGCATTCCCCAAGAGAGGATGGCTTTCATTTGAGCAGTAATAAATTCATTAACGTCTTTGAGGAAAAGATCATGATCATTATAAAGCAAATTACGGACTCCCTTTGAAATCTGCGTATTTCTCCAAAGCTCAGTTGTCCTGAGTCTGCACAACTCTGCCAGGACCTAGGATCAAGGGAGACACTCAAGTGTACTATATATATATCTCTTGACACAATGATGAAAATAATCATGGCCTCTAAATCTTCAAGCTGCATACTGGACCCTATTCCAACTAAACTACTGAAAGAGCTGCTTCCTGTGCTTGGCCCTCCTATGATGAACATAATAAATGGCTCTCTATCCACCGGATGTGTACCAAACTCAATAAAATGGCAGTAATAAAGCCTCTCTTGAAAAAGCCAAACCATGACCCAGAAAATATAAAAAAACTATCAGCCTATATCAAATCTCTCATTCCTCTCAAAACTTTTCAAAAAAGCTGTTGCGTAGCAACTCACTGCCTTCCTGAAGAGAAACAATGCATACGAAATGCTTCAGTCTGGTTTTAGACCCCATCATAGCACTGAGACTGCACTTGTGAAGGTGGTAAATGACCTTTTAATGGCGTCAGACCTCGGCTCTGCATCTGTCCTCGTGCTCCTAGACCTTAGTGCTGCTTTTGATACCATCGATCACCACATTCTTTTGGAGAGATTGGAAACTCAAATTGGTCTACACGGACAAGTTCTAGCCTGGTTTAGATCTTATCTGTCAGAAATATATCAATTTGTCTCTGTGAATGGTTTGTCCTCTGACAAATCAACTGTACATTTATTTCTGTGTTCCTCAAGGTTCCGTTTTAGGACCACTATTGCTTTCACTATATATTTTACCTCTTGGGGATGTAATTCGAAAACATAAATGTTAACTTTCACTGCTATGCGGATGACACACAGCTGTACATTTCAATGAAACATGTTGAAGCCCCAAAATTGATCTCACTAGAAGCATGTGTTTCAGACATAAGGAAGTGGATGGCTGCAAACTTTATACTTTTAAACTCGGACAAAACAGAGATGCTTGTTCTAGGTCCCAAGAAACAAAGAGATCTTCTGTTGAATCTGACAATTAATCTTGATGATTGTACAGTCGTCTCAAATAAAACTGTGAAGGACCTCAGCGTTACTCTGGACCCTGATCTCTCTTTTGACGCACATATCAAGACTGTTTCAAGGACAGCTTTTTTCCATCTACTAAATATTGCAAAAATCAGAAACTTTCTGTCCAAAAATGCAGAATAATTAATCCATGCTTTTGTCACTTCTAGGTTAGACTACTGCAATGCTCTACTTTCCGGCTACCCGGATAAAGCACTAAATATACTTCAGTTAGTTCTAAATTCAGCTGCTAGAATCCTGACTAGAACCAAAAAAATGATCATATTACTCCAGTGCTAGCCTCCCTACACTGGCTTCTTGTCAAGGCAAGGGCTGATTTCAAAGTTTTACTGCTAACCTACAAAGCATTACATGGGCTTGCTCCTACCCATCTTTCCGATTTGGTCCTGCTGTACATACCTACACATACGCTACGGTCACAAGACGCAGGCCTCCTAATTGTCACTAGAATTTCTAAGCAAACAGCTGGAAGCAGGGCTTTCTCCTATAGAACTCCATTTTTTTATGGAATGGTCTGCCTACCCATCTGAGAGACGCAGACTCGGTCTCAACCTTTAAGTCTTTATTGAAGACTCATCTCTTCAGTGGGTCATATGATTGAGTGTAGTCTGGCCCAGGAGTGTGAAGGTGAACGGAAAGGCTCTGGAGCAACGAACCGCCCTTGCTGTCTCCCCACTGGGATTCTCTGCCTCTAACCCTATTACAGGGGCTGAGTCACTGGCTTACTGGTGCTCTTCCATGCCGTCCTTAGGAGGGGTGCGTCACTTGAGTGGGTTGAATTGCTGACGTGGTCTTCCTGTCTGGGTTGGCGTCCCCCTTGGGTTGTGCCGTGGTGGAAATCTTTGCGGGCTATAATTGGCCTTGTCTCAGGATGGTAAGTTGGTGGTTGAAGATATCCCTCTAGTGGTGTGGGGGCTGTGCTTTGGCAAAGTGGGTGGGGTTATATCCTGCCTGTTTGGCCCTGTCCGGGGTATCATCGGATGGGGCCAGTTTCTCCTGACCCCCCCTTTATGTATGCTGCAGTCAGTAATGCTAGGGTCAGTCTGTTATATCTGGAGTATTTATCCTGTCTTATCCGGTGTCCTGTGTGATTTTAAGTATGCTCTCTCTAATTCGCTCTTTCGGAGGACCTGAGCCCTAGGACCATGCCTCAGGACTACCTGGCATGATGACTCCTTGCTGTCCCCACCTGGCCGCGCTGCTGCTCCAGTTTCAACTGTTCTGGCTGCGGCTATGGAACCCTGACCTGTTCACGGGACGTGCTACCTGTCCCAGACCTGCTGTTTTCAACTCTAGAGACAGCAGGAGCGGTAAACACTTAATGATCGGCTATGAAAAGCCAACTGACATTTACTCCTGAGGTGCTGACTTGTTGCACCCTCGACAACTAGTGTGATTATTATTATTTGACCATGCTGGTAATTTATGAACATTTGAACATCTTGGCCATGCTCTGTTATAATCTCCACCCAGCCCAGCCAGAAGAGGACTGGCCACCCCTCATAGCCTGGTTTCTCACTAGGCTTCTTCCTAGGTTTTGGCTTTTCTAGGGAGTTTTTCATAGCCACCGTGCTTCTACACCTGCATTGCTTGCTGTTTGGGGTTTTAGGCTGGGTTTCTTTTTCAGCAGATGCAAGAAGGGCTATATAAATACACTTGATTTGATGAGGCCATTGGTGATTTTAAAACAGCTAGAGTGCAATGTCTGATGGTTGAAGACTGAGGTTGGATCAACATTGTAGTCACTCCACAATAATGACTTAAATGTCAGTGAAAAGAATACAAATATACAAAACTTGCATCCTGTATGCAACAAGGCACAAAATTAATATTGCAACAAAAAAACAGCAAAGGAATACACTTCATGGCCAAAATGCAAAGCCTTGTGTTGGATTTGACCCCAACATAACACAATAATGAGTAACTGCCTCCTTATTTTCAAGCATTGTGGTGGCTACATCATGGAATGGGTATGCTTGACATCGGCAAATAGAGTTTTTCTGGATAAAAATTAAGGGGGTGGAGCTAAGCACAGGCAACAAACTAGAGGAAAACCTGCTTCAGTCTGCTTTACACCAGAGACAAGCAGAGGACTTCACATTTCAGCAGGAAAATAACCTACAACACAAGGCCAAATCTACAAAGTGGACAGTGAATGTTCCTGAGTGGCCAAGTTAGTGTTGGCTTAAATTTGCTTGAAAAGCTATGGCAATACTTTTTTTCTGCTTGAGAGTCTAGCCATGGTCCCCAACATCTTGACAGAGCTTGAAGAATTTTTAAAATAATAAAATGGGCAAATATTGCACAATCCAGGTGTGTAAAGCTCTTATAGACTTACCCAAGAAGACTCACAGCTGTTATCACTGCCAAAGATGTTTCTAACATGTATTGACTCATGGAGCTGAATACTTATGCAATGACTATATTTTTGTTTTTTAATTTCTATTCAACTTTTTTCTTTCACAGTCTTTTTCGTAGATTTGTTGACAAAAAAATAATTAAATCTATCTTCATCATCTCTTTGCAACACAACAAAATGTGAAGAAGTCCAAGGGGTCTGAATACTTTTGCAAGGCACCCACAGAATCTGAGAAAATTGGAAAATAAAAAACCAGGTGTGAATTAAATATAAAAGACAAATGGAAAAATAAAGTAGAAATGACATTTTTAAAATACAAAAAGCAATTACTAATTGGACTTTATAGTAAAGAGAACAATCAATACAAAAACAGAACACTAGTAATGGGAAAGGATAGCACAGCACATGGTCTTGTTTTTTTCCTGAAGGAGCACAAAGAAATATACACACACCTAGAGTGAAGTTACCCCATCTTTTTCCTTACCCTCCTCCCTCTACAAGTCTCTTATATTCTATGAGGGAAAACCCAATCTGGGTTAGAGTGGGGGGGAATAGTCAACACTTCCATTTATCAGTTTAAATAATTGATACAAAAAGGATCACCTTAACACATCCATAGAAAGGGCTTGTCGTGAATCATGCTCAGCCTGAGGCTGAGCTGTTTGAGGGTGGTGGGGTGTCAGCAGGGGCGGTGGAAGGGCTAGAGTCTTGGACAGGGGCTGCAGGTGTAGGGGTTGGTTCAGGGGCAGAGTCTTGTTTGGAAGGATCCGTTTCAGATGGCCCTCCCTGGGTCTCCTTGTCATCCTCCTGGGGGTAGAGTTCTGGGTATCTCTGCATACACTCCTGCATGCCCCTGAATTGCTCCAGGCACTCTGAGCCCTTCACCTCCTCCTTGCTGTAGTGGAAACAGGAGAAGGCCTCCTTAAAAGATGCTCCACAGGGACCGCTGGCCATCCCTCCCAGACAGGGGCAGTTCCAGTTGATCTCCCCATTGGGCAGGATCAGACCTTGGGAGGAGACAGAACAAAAGGGAAACATATACTAATTATACCAGAAAGGAATGCAACTCTATTAGGTTACTGGTTATCACAGAGGGCAGCAAGTCTGGCCAATGTCACAACAAACCCATGAAAACATGTAAGGCATGGGGCATGTCCTCATGTCAATCTATTTAGCAATTGAGCTAAACTGGGCCTAATGTAATCTAATTGAGAAGCACTACTTCTCTCTACTCACCTCGTTCTTCATAGGGGTCATCAGGATCCTCCTCCACCAGCTCAGCGTTGCTCGGTGCTTCATGTTCCTCCTTAGTCACAAAGATGACACGGTCCTTACCTGGTGTGGAGAGGACAGGCAGATATCAGTGAGAATAGTCTCCGCTGACTCAAGTGGCATGAAGTGGATTGTGGACTGGAGTTAGTCAACCCTAATATGTCCAATCAAATACACTTATACACAGTCAAATGTGATGTAAATGAATGGCCAGCCAATTTATATTTCAGGTGATTCTGCAATTTAGGGGACTTTAGCTGTGTAAACTTTCAGAAATTAAAACTTATTCAAACACCATTTTACCAGTATTGTACTTGTCCTTGATTCGTCTAGAAATTATATCTGATAATGGTTGCGATTAGACTATTCAGGAATGTAATATAAGTCATTTTCTCCCAGACAAAATGTAATTTCCATCACATCATTAAACATCCATTTTGGAGAAGTCCTCCAATAGAATCTACAGTGTGCCACAACTTTTATTTTACTGTCAAATGTACCGTGAACTTCTCCATGTGCCCCTCTGTATTTCCCTTCGGCTTTGTTTTTCCACTCAAACCACCATGTCTGCTCACCAGCATCAAAGTCAGATGTTTCAAGCAACTTTGGCTTGACAAAGGGAGCACTCTCTATACATGCACTCTTTCTTCAGGTTCTCTCAGCACAAACACTCAATAACTTTCTCAATGTTGCTGCAGCTGATCCCTTTGTGATACTGTAGTTTGTCAGCCATGAACTGGAGGTTGGCATGGGTTTTGCAGAGGCATGTGTCCCTATCTTGGACTGCTGGCTTGACAACCCAAAAAGGACATATTTCTCAGAATTCACAGTGGGAAATTTGAATTTCTGAATATTCTATCTTAAACTTCTGATACAGGTTCTGAATTGTGCCATTCAAGAAGCGCTTCTGCTTTTTGTTCTTGTTCCTTGTTAGTGGGTCCTTTTCCCTGTTGCTCTGCTGTTGTCATCACGTTCATAGAATCTAGTAATTTTCTCTTCTGTTGCAGTGCTAATTCTGTTACACTGATTTTTCCTGGAGTATTGAAGACTTGGATGGCCTGTTTTCAAATTGTCCTCATTGCTTTTGCTAAAAATCCAAATTCTCTGTTTGTGGCTTTGACCAAGCCATACTTTGCCTCTGAGCGTTTTTGAAGCAACTTGTTTTTCCTTGGCACTGGACATTTCTTTTATACTTTTGTTTTAACTCTGCAATGATGGCATTTTGAAACAATAAAATCCTTCAAGTTCTTTGGAGGTCCCTTCATTTGCTGTTTTGTCTTTGGGGAATTTTGTCTCTCCATTTTGTTCATCAGTCGATCATACTTTTTTTTTTGTATTTCTCAGCTTTCCGTAAAGCATTATCAAGTTTGACGTTTGTCATACTAAGATCTCTGTATGCTTTTGAGCGACCTCTTACAACCTTTTTCCTTCCAGCAAGTATTCGACTTCTCATTCCTGTTGCAGATGATGAGGAAGGGGTATCAGGGTCTGCATCAGCGGCAGGCAAGTTAGGGGCAGGTATGTTAGCCTCATGTTCTGGCTGCAAGTCATCTGGTGACTGAGGTGTGTTGCCTGATAAGTAGGTCTCCATTGCAACTGTTCTCTTTAAAGTCTGTCTTCTATTCTGTTGGTTGCATTTTCATTGACTTCTCTTGTTTATTTGTTCTTGTTTTGTAAGCTCAGAGTGAGACTTCACTTCTCCCTTTTCTTCCAGTATCTCTCCCTGATTTTTTGCAGATGTTCCTGGTATCATATACAATACATTTCTATTTTGTTTATTTATGGTCTGTGACCTCTGTGCTGTTTTATGTGGTATCTTCTAAGAATAAAGACAAACACTACTTATTTTTCAACTTGTGCACACCTTGGAGCATTTTCTAGATTAAATTAATTTAAAACATTATTAAATAAGCCTAAAGAAAAAAAAGTAAAGTAAGAACAAGATAATGGATATGTGTCATTTCCACCACACTTAAGTTTGTGATGGAAATGACTGATGGAAATGACACTTCTACAGTTTCTGAAGAAAATTGACAGACTGCTTAATATGCTTTGGTTAGTATTACTGCTAGCATATAGTTTATACTAAATACATAAAATATACATTTTTCTCGATTTTTCTTCAACTTCTGGATATCACATATGGAACAACTGTCCACTGCAGCCATGTGCTTCACTGTTTCCTTGGTAACCAAAGTAACATTCTATTGAAAAAAAACTTTATTAAATTAGGTATTTTGTCCTTAGTGGTGGAAATGACACCACTCCAAAAGGTATAAAAAAACAACAATATAATGGGCATTCTTGCAAATATTGATATAGATTTGATTTAATTGACTCTGTATTACATGACATTATATAAATGTGTAATTATTAATGTTCTCATAGAAAAATATAGTAGAAGTTTAAAAGTCTGGGTCAGGGACAAGGGTCTGACAAATTGAGGTATAAAATGCATCTGAAAAGTAGCTAAAATACTTGATAGAGGTGTTGATAGAGGTGTTTAAAAAGGTATGGGGTGATTACAGTGTGAACTTCACATACAAATATTTGTTTTATTTTTTAGAAAATCCCCAAAATTGACCCGAGGACATAGAAGTGCCCGTAGTTGTAGAATCACCCATTCTAAGTTATCACACCGAGAGCAGTCCGTTTACTTGTACTGAAACACACACACACACACACACACACCATGTCTGAAATCAGCGACATAGATTTTCTAAATCTATCTCTGGCTGAACCTGGTTCTACAAACATTGGAGATAAAACAATGCCTCGTTCTAAGTAGAATCATAATTATAAAATACAATGATCGAGCAACGTTAGCTAACTAACTACTGCATCTAACCAGTTTGAAGAGAAGCGGTCATTCATTCACACAGCACGTAACGTTACCTTCCTCCTTGACTGAGGACATTTCTTCGGTGTGGTGTCTACTGACGTGTAGTGCCCTTCAAGGTGTCCCTGCGGTGCCGAGTTTCCCGACTGGTGTTAAACTACTTTATCAATTACAAAAGGAGAATAATTTGGTATCGTATAGCTAGCTAGCTGTTTCACAACTACTTCATCGTTCACATAACCCACGTTTTTTGTGTCAGTGCATCTGAGGACGTAAGAACGAAGGACCCATTTTAGCTGCCCTTCTTAGTTCCTGACATAAATTCTTAGGGAATAGGTTGCAGTCCAAACACTTAAGACACACCCTTGTCATATGCCCTTGGGGGAATCGCCGCAGCCATATTTGTCGTCAGTCCAAATGATTAGCCAAGCAAGGGAAGTTTGCAACTTAAGCCCCTTTACCCCTCGTTTCTAATGGAGTTTGCGAGTTACAATTATGTTCACGTCGGGCTTGAAACGCCCCTAATTCGATTCGCGATGATTGTAAATCCGCTAAGAAAAGTCCGCTAACGTTAATACGGAGTTAACATACGCGTGTAACTAAGGCCGATTTAAGCTTGATGCAATATGGTCCAGCTAACAGAGGCCAAATCAAGCTCTACCACCTCGCTGTGCGCCTCACAAATGTTGTAACAATGTGTAGGGCTCCATATAGCTCCGCACTGACAAGATTGGTTGACGGTAGGTGGGGGCAGTGCGTCCTGTATAAACACAAACACTTCCTTGAAAACGTCCTTCACAACAGCTCTGCTTCTCGAAGTGCAAGAAGTATGAATGCCCTGACTTATGTAGAGGTCACATTGCAGTAAATACTGTATGGAAAATTCGATGCTTGAATGACCATACATTGGCTTTTATTGGCCATAAATTGTCAACCGATCATGTCAATGCAGAGCTATACGGAGCCCTCCGCATTGTTAAAACATTTGGGAGACGCACAGCGATGCGGTCACAACCCTCCATACAGAATCTTCAGGCCACATGACCATATCAAGCATAGATCGGCTTTAATGTACAGGTATGACTTAAAATGCTGTCATACGGCCTCTGCGGAAGTCAGGGCATACTTAATGCGTTTCGTGGAGCAGAGCTGTTAAGGAAATGGGTTTGTGTTTATACAGAACCTTCCGCCTCCACCTAACTTCAACCAATCATGCCAATGCGGAGCTATTCAGAGCCCTCGTTAAAGTATTGGTGTACGGAGCTCGATTTGGCCTCCGCAATCTCAGCAATTGCGTCACACCCTCTAACCGTTTTGCTTCCATCCCTTTCCTCGCCCCTACCTGGGCTCGAAACAGGGACCCTCTGCATACAGACAACAGCCACCCCCGAAGCATCGTTACCCATCTGTCCACAAAAGCTGCAGCTCTTGCAGAGCAAGAAAGGTCTGAGCGAGTGACGTCAACCGGTTGAAACGCCAGAAACATGCGGCTTGTAGTCCTAAATTTAGATTTTGAAAAAGCCTTTGATCGGGTCTCGCACCAATACCTCCTTAAGGTAATGCAAAAAATGGGTTTCCCTGACAGGTTTTTAGCTTGGGTGGGACTGCTGTACGGGGACATCACCAGCAAAATCCTTGTAAATGGGCATCTGTCAAAAGCAGTGGGAGTACACTGCGGCGTCCGTCAGGGCTGTCCTTTATCTCTTCTGTTCGTGGCCTGTATTGAACCACTGGCACAGGTCTTGAGAAGGGACCAAGGGATCAGTGGGGTGGGTATCCCGGGGAGTGGGGGGATGACCGCCAAGTGCGTCTTTTACATGGACGACGTCAACATTTTATGTACCGACCTTTTATCCGTCGACAGGACTCTGGACAGGACTGACTGGTACGGACGAGCCACTGGGGCGAGACTGAACAGAGACAAGACAGAGGCCCAGTTCTTCAGACCATGGGCAGACCCAGACTTGACCAGACTACCTCTGACAGTCAAACGGACGGACATAAGGGTACTGGGGGTAAAGTTTGACCGGGGGGGAGGAGGGAGCGGCAACTGGAGTGGAATCCTGGGGACAGTAAGACAGAGACTGGGTTTTTGGGGACTACGACAGCTGACTCTTGAGGGCAAGGTTTTAATCATTAAAGCTGTGATTTTACCTGTGCTTTTATTAATCAGTTCTGTTTTTATCCCCCCTTGAAGGAGTATTTTAGACCTGGAGCGGATGCTTTTCTACTTCCTGTGGGGAGGCAAGTGGGAGAGGCTGAGGAGGGAGGTGGTCAAGAGGCCCAGGTCCAAGGGGGGGGAAAGGCTTGCCTGACCTCTACTTGTTCCTGGGCAGCCGCTACACAGCGTTACATCTGACCCTTGCCACCTCCCCGGTCAACAACAAGACTCAGGCCCTCGCACGGTTCTGGCTGGGATCTTACCTCAGGACTCTGAGGCTGATCCCAGTCGACCTGCGAGCCCCAGTCTCTTTCCTGCTACCCCCGCCCTACGTCCAGCTCCAGAAGTTTTTAAGACATTTTAAACTGGAAAAAGAAACAGTCACGGTTTTAACAAAACACAGCTCTCTTCTCTCTCTTGTGCAGGATCGGGAACCAGTATGTCCAGTGCGCGGGCTCGCTATAGGTGAGCCCACAACGGTTTGGCGCAACGTGGCCCATCCTGCTCTCCTGAATCGGCATCGGGACCTGTCCTGGATGGTCGCCCACGAGATCCTCCCGGTCAGGGCCGTTATGCACTCACGGGGCATGGCGAGGATATCCGCGTGCCCCCGACCAGGCTGCGGCCAAGAAGAGTCGGTGAGGCACATGCTCTGGGAGTGCAGAGCCGCCAGGGACCTGTGGAAGGAAGCAGGCCCCCTGATCACCTCGTGTCTGCCAGCAGGGGAGGACCTAACACCTCAGCTCGTGCTGTATGGGGTGGGCCGAAGGCCCATTCCATCGAAGACCTTCACCAAGCTCTGGTCCACCCTCACGTGCCTGAAGGGAAGCACTGTGGTCCTCCCGTAACCTGCTGGTAGCGAAAAACGTAGAGACCACCCCCCAGGCAGTGGCCATGGTAGCCACGGAAGCCCTGGGGTGGTACGGAAGAAAGGGGGCCTCGACCCCAAGCGAAGGGTCCCCCACAACACCCTAGGTCCCGGCGGCCACGGCCTGACAGCGCTGCGGCGCCTAGGGCGATGCGCCTATGGGAGGGATCCCCTCTGGGCCCCGAAGGACGGGACGATGATCCATTCAGAAGAGCAGGATGAGGTGAGCTTGATAAAGACTCACCCCCTTTCCTGTACAAGGGACTGAAGACAGCCTTTTAACAAAGTGGCTTTTTAACATGTTTTTCATGTCTTAAAAAATGTTTTACCTTTGTTAGATCATTAGTACACATTTTAAATGTCTTTTACAGATTTGATGTTTTTACAAGGAAAGTACTTTTATTCATAGTTGTTTTCATTGGTTTTAACAGCATGTACTTTTTAACAAATTTAAATGTAACTTTCAAATGCTGTGTTTTATGCTTTTTTGTCGTTTTTATGTGTATAAATGATGTAAAAAATGTATGAGCTGTTTTTAAAGGAATTGTACCAATAAAACTTTTCCAAAAGAAAAAAAATTAGCGCGCACCCCGCTAACAAGCTAGCCAATTTCACATCGGAGCCTTAACACCAAGCATAAATCGGCTTTAAGGGACAGAGATCCACAGTCCCCTCCCCGATTTCATCGTGAGGGACAATAAACTTGACTGAAGTAGCTAGATACAAAAAGTAAGTTGGTTTACACCATAGACCATGAGTTTACACTTCTAGATATTGGAAAGTCATTTTCATCATGTGACACAAAGCGTGTTGTGATGAATTTATCCAGACAATTCAAGTTGTTAGTGTAATCTTTACAAAGAAAAAACAACTTTTCCCTAAAATGAGTTTTTATTGAGAAAGATCTTTTTTTCCCCCGGAAAACATTTGTTCGGAACAGCATACTATTTATTTTTTTTACATATTAAAAAAAAGTATTTTACACTGTTGATGGATTCAATGCATGGCATATATACAGAAAACCAAAATCCACCACATGTGAAAGTGTTTTTAATACAGTCATGCTCAAAGCAGACAAAAACACACAAAATAAATCTTTCCTCACCCAATCTTACCCAACAACGTGGGCAACAGGTATGAACGTGGCATATATACGATGACCTCTCCCTAAACACATGCCCAGTTTCAACATTAAGGCCCTTCTGCTGAGTGGTTCAATTGATGAGAAATTCCACTGCTGCACACTTTCTGACAAAGCTGGACCACACAGAGCCCTACACTCTACCTGATCCTATATTGGAACACTGCTTTAAAACAGTCACGTCTGGCAGACAAACATGGTTATGTTCTGAGCCTGGTCCAAAACTTCCTTTGCTACTCAGTGAAATGAGTGGCCATCAGGTCAACACCCCAGATAATGATTGTACCAAAGAGCCCAGCTGTGAAGGTATACTGTACACTCGTACTCATCTATATCCTCCGGGTAATAGAGATGATGAAAATTGATGTATATACTGTGTTGGGTTGTATGAAAGAAGTCCAATAAGAGAGGGACTGCCCTCATCCCAGTGTAGCACACATGATTGCATACATGAGCCACAGAGCTCTTCTCTCAGTCTGAAAAGGAACCCCCCCCTGTGGATCAGACCATTTTATACAGATATGAAACACTCCAGATGACTCTGAGAAGGCTAACCAGTCCCAGGCATCAGGCAAACTGAGTTGAGAGATTTATCTATGTGTTATGACTCAAAGGGGGAGCAGGCCAAGGATTGTGAGCAGGCCAAGGGTTGTGAATGTCAGGATGTAGTCAGTCCCACCACTTTGCTACACAAACCATTCTGTTCGAGCTGAACCTTCTATAGGCCATGTCAGGGGGAGATGCCAGAAAGCACCCGGGAAATGACAGATTAATTATGCAGATTTAAAAAATCTAAATGGACATAAATTATGGGAATAATAATTATAGATGGAGATTTGGTGGGACTTGGTCTGATCTGTCCATGTGCATTAAGAGGGTTGTTTCGTCACAGGTGTTTGCAGCCAGGTGTCTGTCTAGAAGAGCAGGGCTCCCATGCTGCCCATTTCACTCTGCTCCTTGACAAAGATCTCAAAGTACTGGTAGATGATGGTGACGGCCAGCAGGATACCCGTTCCCGAGCCAATAGCACCCAGGAAGTCTGCCATGACAGAAAGGCCACCGATACAGAGACCACCAAAGGCAGCTGCTGTGGGGATGTACCTTGAACACAGTAGTAAAGCACCAATCATTACTTGAAGAAAGTTTGGAATAGTGTAATATTAAACCCTGGTAAAGCTATGATGATGTGGATTGTTATGGCTAAAGGTTAGAGAGATGGCTGAGATTGTTCACCTGTTGAGTTCATGGACCATGGAGGTCTCTCTGTGTCCCCTCATAACCATCTGTTGCTCCTTTAGCTGCTTAGCCACCTGGGAGACAAAACACACTGTTTACATAACATCTACAGGTCCACTGGCACACGCTGCCCACAAAAGCCCTGGAAATGTTTAGTTAATAAGATTTCTACATCAAAACAACTTGAGTAATTTGAATTAAATCAAATTAGTTGATGAATACATAGTCTAACAAATGTACAGCACATGTGGTAGCAGGACTTACATCTTTGGCAGATGAGCCGGACACCTCGATCCAGGTCTTGGAGAAGAAGGCACAGGAGCCCAGCATAAAGCAGATGTAGATGGCAGCATGGATGGGGTCATCTAGGACCGAGCCAAATGACTCCGGGGGAGAGAAGTAGTAACATAGCCCACCCACTGGGTAGGCACGGGCTGGACCACCTGACGACGTATCCTACAAACACACATGTCTGGTCATCTCATATAGTCTGTGCTGCTGGATATGTTCATGTGACAAACATGTCAAATGTAGTTAAATTGAGTTTAGACATGGTAGTTCAGATATGGTAGAGCAGGGATAAAAAATAAAGGGTGTGTACTTACTGACCAGGTGCCCAGCAGGTTAACCAGGAAGTTACCACTGAATCGTGTGGAAAGCATCTGAGAGATCACGTACAGGTTGGACACGAGGGCAGACTGGAGGATGATGGGAATGTTGGAGGTGTAGAAGAGCTTGATGGGATAGGTGTTGTATTGGCCACGGTAACGGGCAGACTTGATGGGCAGATCCACCCTGAAGCCCTGTGGAGAGATGGGAGGAAGAGACGGACATGGTGAGATAGAGTATACATTTATAAAGTCTAAATGGACATTACTAAAAAGGTGAAGAAAAAAACTACCACATTGTGTTGTTTTTTGAGTAACTAATTATCTGACACTAACAAATGTGTTCAACTCCTTTAACTGGTTTTAGGACAGACAATGAAGAAAGAGCGTTACTGACCTGGAAGTATATGACTACACCAAAGACGAAGACAGTGGCGAGGAGGTTCATGAGGTTGGGTAGGTTCTGGCGGTAGAAGGCCTCTCTCAGGGCGCGCACCTTGTCTGTTCGCGTGGCCAGCAGGTGGAAGAGAGCAATGATAGCCCCCTCAAACTCTGTGCCTGAACACAAGACACTCAAACATCAGCCTCACATCTGGAGACCAACTGGCCATACTCCTGGGGGGTTTCAATGCCAAGTCTGGATCTATAGGAGCCCTAGTTGGTCTTATATGAAATTACTACTTGGAAATTAGTAAGTCTGTCCTAAATGTACACCCAGACATGGCACATCAGTTTCAATGCCCCATACCTCTGCCAGTGTTGACGGTGGTGGGGCTAAAGGCCTTCCAGACGATGGTCTCACAGATGTTGGTGGCGATGAACAAAGAGATACCAGAACCCAAACCATAACCCTTCTGCAGCAGCTCATCCAGCAGCAGCACGATCAGACCGGCCACAAACAGCTAGAGGGGGAGACAGATGGGTTAGAAAGACAGAGAAAAAAAACTTGCACTGGAGCCATATTTGACTTCCTTCAAATGTAACTATTCTTCCTACATTCCATGAAGTAATCTGAGAGGGTTGGATTGATTCAAGAATATGATGTGAACCTTGCTTTATATTAGGACCAGGCCTGGATCTGATAGGGGAGATAAAGAGTAGGGCTAAGAATATGACTCAGAGGGGTGGGGAGGAGGGCCCACCTGGATGATGATGAGAAGACAGATCCCAGCGCCCATATCGGAGGGGTCTCCATACATGCCAGTCATCACATACACGATGGCCTGACCAATGGTGATGATCATACCAAACACTGTAGGAGATGGCAAGGGGTTAAAGAATCTATGGCTTCATTCACAGTAATGCTTGTGCTTGATAGAATCAAGTCAAAGATACTCAAACTAGGAACAGGAAGTGGGGCTTGTGGTCTTACATTTCTGTGCTCCATTGAAGAGGGCCCTGTCTTTGGGTGTGTCTCCCACCTCGATGATCTTAGCCCCAGCCAGGAGCTGCATGATGAGGCCCGAGGTGACGATCGGAGAGATACCCAGCTCCATCAGGGTACCTTGAGGGAGAGACCCAGGGGACGTTAACAGGAGAGCAGAGCCATAGAGATGTTCAGCCATTCATTCATAAAGAACACCATTCACTCATTCAAGTCGGAGATAGTTATCCCTCTAATTGATCAAATCAACATTCATTAAACACTATCAATTCCCACACTCAGTTACTAATTAGTTGATATGTCCCTTGATTGACTTATCAATTGATTTATTCACGTTACTCTAATTTGATGTCTCTACACTGCAATAGTGACAACCCACCTCTGTTGGAGGCCAGAATCACTCTCATCCAGTAGAAGGGATCTGCAGAGTCTGATGACATGATGCCAAACAGGGGAATCTGGATAATAGACGTGACAGACATTCAGGTGTGAGGTTTTTATTTATTTAATTCTATTCGTTTAACATGCTAGAAAATATTATGTGAACAGAAAGGCAGATATTTACCTGGCAGCACACAAGGAAAATGAAGAGAGTGATGGCTGTCCATAGTACCTTCTCTCTGAACTGGATCTGTTGAACAACAATTACAGCGAGACATGGAAGCAAAATGACATCATTAACAACATAACACATACAGAAGTTATAAAGTTTAAAGTAAAACGATTCTTGTAATGAAGTAAATACTGTACCTTTCTTTCGGGTTTCTGGATTTCAGGTAATACAGCGCAGAAGGGCTTTATTACCTCCAGGAATTTGACTAAAAAAACAGACAAAGGGAGGGATGTTATTGGTTCCCCATAATAAACATCAATCAAGGGCAGTGAACCTATTTATAGGGGGACGTGGCATAGCGATACATGCATAACTAGAAGTTTGCATCTTTGGATATGAGCGAATTCACTATGAAAACAGATCTCACTATCAAAATAGTTAAATTAAACATTTTGCATACCAGCTAAAGGGTTTCAGTTAGCATTTGCTGCTTATGATATGGAGCTACTTATGGGGCAAACACTGACTGTTAGCTGTGCGTCGTCATCACTAGTCTGGTTGTCTGCTTTAAGTTTAGCTAGCTATGTTAGCATAACCCCTGCAAGATAAACCTGCAAAGTTACCGAGCTCTGAGATATCAATGATCATGTAACAATGGTAGATATTAAAAAGTTATCAATGTAGCTGACTGGGCATTTAATAATACGAAGTAACTAACAAATATGTACAGCTGTTAGCTAGCTAGCTAATGTAATGTTAGCAAGTAGCTAGTTAACTAGCTATCAACTGACACTGACAGCTAACGTTAGCGAGCTAAATTAGTTAACCTTAATTAGCTAGCTAACGTTAGTCTAACCGTTAGTTTCTTCACAAATAACAAAGCTAACCATTTCATTGCAGTCATTGTTGTTGAAGACAGGAGTTCAAAATGTTTAAACACGGAGTATTCGTCGTCAAACAAAATGTTAGCTAGCTAAATGCTTGCTAGCTAGCGAACGTTACAATGAAAATGGCCTCCATAAATAGATCCAATCATAGAAAATTCTCATTGCTTGCATCTGATTCAAATGTTTCCTGTTTATGTGAAATCGTCCTTTAGCTAGCTACTTCATTCTAGGGGATACTCACTGCCCATGATGATGTCCCAAGCGTTACGTTCTTAGTGTATGGTCCCTGTGTCAGACAGTGGGTCGTTCAGATTTCGTTCTGACTACGGGCAAAAAGCTCTGCGCTTGGAAAGAAAGCACTTTAGAGACACGTCACCACTACACAGGCGCTTCAACACGTCAGTTCAACAGAAAGTGGGTGTATCTTTAGTTTCTAGAGTTAAAAGTAAACTGAAAACTATGCGGTAGGGTCAATATTTTCCTTCTGTCTGCCCAGGTCGTTGTAGCACAGTACTGGCCCTCAATGCATATGGCTAGATGTGTGTCGGCCAGCTTTTTCATAACCCCACTGTCTCCATGAAAAATGTGATGACTTTGATAGATTCTTATTATGACGAAGAGACATAAAATACAAACATTGACACGCCGTTGGCATGAAACAATAAAGAGATTACTTCCTGCAAACAAATGTAGGCGAATGGGCACATAACCCATTCAAACCGTGCTGCATTATGGGGATACATTTTTTTCGACTTGCAACTACATGTCCACTGCAGGAGCTTTACAAAAAGAATGTGATCAAAGGTCATCAAGTTTTGACTGCAGTCGACTGCCAGTTTCTGCAGTTGCACTTCACCAACTTCATCCTGCAGCCATTACCTGCCTTGTGGGAGGTTCTATTGTTAACCGATCATTAGAGTGTGAACCGTGGAACGAACTTTGCTTTTCATGTATGTATACAGTCTTTCTCACCAATTGATTGTACAATGTACACATGTATATTTTCAGTTTATGATTGTGTGATATGGGTGTTGGCGACATGTTTATTTTGACATAATAAAGAAAAACTTTTATAAACAATGGGAACAATGCCTCAGATCCCCAAAAAGTTCTACAGCTGCACCATCGACAGCATCCTGACTGGTTGCATCACCGTCTGGTATGGCAACTGCTCGGCAACCGACCTCAAGGCACTACAGAGGGTAGTGCATACAGCCCAGTACATCACTGGGGCCAAGCTTCCTGCCATCCAGGACTTCTTTACCAGGCGGTGTCAGAGGAAGGCACTAAAAATTGTCAGACTTCAGCCACCCTAGTCATAGACTGTTCTCTTTAATACTGCATTACAAGTGGTACCGAAGCGCCAAGTCTAGATCCATAAGGCTCCCTTAACAGCTTTAAGACTGCTGAACAGTTCATCAAATGGCTACAGTGCCTTGCGAAAGTATTCGGCCCCCTTGAACTTTGCAACCTTTTGCCACATTTCAAGCTTCAAACATAAAGATATAAAACTGTATTTTCTTGTGAAGAATCAACAACAAGTGGGACACAATCATGAAGTGGAATGACATTTATTGGATATTTCAAACTTTTTTAACAAATCAAAAACTGTAAAAATTGGGCGTGCAAAATTATTCAGCCCCCTTAAGTTAATACTTTGTAGCGCCACCTTTTGCTGCGATTACAGCTGTAAGTCGCTTGGTGTATGTCTCTATCAGTTTTGCACATCGAGAGACTGACATTTTTTCCCATTCCTCCTTGCAAAACAGCTCGAACTCAGTGAGGTTGGATGGAGAGCATTTGTGAACAGCAGTTTTCAGTTCTTTCCACAGATTCTCGATTGGATCCAGGTCTGGACTTTGACTTGGCCATTCTAACACCTGGATATGTTTATTTTTGAACCATTCCATTGTAGATTTTGCTTTATGTTTTGGATCATTGTCTTGTTGGAAGACAAATCTCCGTCCCAGTCTCAGGTCTTTTGAAGACTCCATCAGGTTTTCTTCCAGAATGGTCCTGTATTTGGCTCCATCCATCTTCCCATCAATTTTAACCATCTTTCCTGTCCCTGCTGAAGAAAAGCAGGCCCAAACCATGATGCTGCCACCACCATGTTTGACAGTGGGGATGGTGTGTTCATTGTGATGAGCTGTGTTGCTTTTACGCCAAACATAACGTTTTGCATTGTTGCCAAAAAGTTACATTTTGGTTTCATCTGACCAGAGCACCTTCTTCCACATGTTTGGTGTGTCTCCCAGGTGACTTGTGGCAAACTTTAAACAACACTTTTTATGGATATCTTTAAGAAATGGCTTTCTTCTTGCCACTTTTCCATAAAGGCCAGATTTGTGCAATATACGACTGATTGTTGTCCTATGGACAGAGTCTCCCACCTCAGCTGTAGATCTCTGCAGTTCATCCAGAGTGATCATGGGCCTCTTTGCTGCATCTCTGATCAGTCTTCTCCTTGTATGAGCTGAAAGTTTAGAGGGACGGCCAGGTCTTGGTAGATTTGCAGTGGTCTGATACTCCTTCCATTTCAATATTATTGCTTGCACAGTGCTCCTTGGGATGTTTAAAGCTTGGGAAATCTTTTTGTATCCAAATCCGGCTTTAAACTTCTTCACAACAGTATCTCGGACCTGCCTGGTGTGTTCCTTGTTCTTCATGATGCTCTCTGCGCTTTTAACGGACCTCTGAGACTATCACAGTGCAGGTGCATTTATACGGAGACTTGATTACACACAGGTGGATTGTATTTATCATCATTAGTCATTTAGGTCAACATTGGATCATTCAGAGATCCTCACTGAACTTCTGGAGAGAGTTTGCTGCACTAAAAGTAAAGGGGCTGAATAATTTTGCATGCCCATTTTTTCAGTTTTTGATTTGTTAAAAAAGTTTGAAATATCCAATAAATGTCGTTCCACTTCATGATTGTGTCCCACTTGTTGTTGATTCTTCACATAAAAATACAGTTTTATATCTTTATGTTTGAAGCCTGAAATGTGGCAAAAGGTCGCAAAGTTCAAGGGGGCCGAATACTTTCGCAAGGCACTGTATTCATATTATCTATTCATAGTCACTTTACCCGTACCTACATGTAATATAACCTCAATTACCACTACTATCTTGTACCCCCGCACATTGACTCGGTACCAGTACCCCTGTATATAGCCTTGTTAATTGTTATATTATTGTGTTAATTTTTTTACTTTAGTTTATTGCGTAAATATTTTCTTAACTCTTATTTTTCTTGAAACTGCATTGTTAGTTAAGGGCTTGCAAGTAAGCATTTCACAGTACGGTCTACACCTGTTGTATTCAGCGCATGTGACAAGTCAAAGTTGATTTGATGTTGCATCGACTGTTGGAAAACCACATCAGTGTCTGACTTTTGGCTGTCGCAGCTGCATCTCCCCCGGCTTCACTCCTCGACTTTCATCTACAGTCGGTTGCTTTCGCCTTACCAGTCAAACGAGCCCAATGGCCTGTGTGCAAGAGTATCAAAACCTTAATGTATCATGGGTAAATTGTGACTGACTGACTGATCTACAAATCATAATGAGTAGTTATTTATGATGCAAAGTTCTTTGTAGATCAGTCAGTCAATCTGCAGTCTCCTGCACTGTCCTCTGCAATGTCGAAGAAGCCCAATCACTAGCCATGTTCGAGAGGATCAAAAACATAATGTATCATGGGTAGATTGTGACTGACTGACTGATCTACAAATCATAAGGAATAGTTATTTATGCTGCAAGATCAGTCAGCACTATCGGCTGCAATGCCGAACAAGCCCACTGTATTTCAATAAAGAACTCAGTTATGGGGAATTCAACAGTTCTGTTCATTCTAGTGTACTCCAGCAAATTTGGTTTGTCTGGCATCAATCAACTGGGGGGGTTGCTTTTCTGAGAGCCTCAGAGTAGTCATCAAAGTCACCAACAGGCAACAGCACCACTCTTCCATCCTCATTATTACAGCAGTACATCTTTTTTTACATTTATTTTTTCACCTTTATTTAACCAGGTAGGCCAGGTGAGAACAAGTTCTCATTTACAACTGTGACCTGGCCAAGATAAAGCAAAGCAGTGCTACAAAAACAACAACACAGAGTTACACGTGTGATAAACAAACTTACAGTCAATAACACAATAGAAAATCTGTGAAAATGTAGAAGAGTAGGGGAGGTAAGGCAATAAATAGGCCATGGAGGCAAAATAATTACAATTTAGCATTAACACTGGAGTGATAGATGTGCAGATGATGATGTGCAAGTAGAGATACTGCGGTACAAAAGAGCAAGTAACAATATGGGGATGAGGTAGTTGGGTGTGCTATTTACAGATGATCGGTAAGCTGCTCTGACAGCTGATGCTTAAAGTTAGTGAGGGAGACATAAGACTTCAGCTTCAGTGATTTTTGCAATTCGTTCCAGTCATTGGCAGCAGAGAACTGGAAGGAAAGGCGGCCAAAGGAAGTGTTGGCTTTGGGGGTGACCAGTGAAATATACCTGCTGGAGCGCATGCTACGGGTGGGTGTTGCTATGGTGACCAGTGAGCTGAGATGAGGCGGGGCTTTATCTAGCATAGACTTATAGATGACCTGGAGCCAGTGGGTTTGGCGACAGGTCACAGTGGTGGGTAGTATTTTGGGCATTGGTGACAAAACGGATGGCACTGTGATAGACTACATCCAATTTGCTGAGTAGAGTGTTAGAGGCTATTTTGTAAATGACATCGCCGAAGTCAAGGATCAGTAGGATAGTCAGTTCTATGAGGGTATGTTTGTGAAGGAAGCAGGCTTTGTTGCGAAATAGGAATCAGATTCCAGATTTAATTTTAGATTGGAGATGCTTAATGTGAGTCTGGAAGGAGAGTTTAAAGTCTAGCCAGACACCTAGGTATTTGTAGTTGTCCACATATTCTAAGTCAGAACCGTTCAGAGTAGTGATGCTAGTCGGGCGGGAGGGTGCGGGCAGTAATCGGTTGAAAAGCAGTTGGAGGCCTCGGAAGGAGTGTTGTATGGCATTGAAGCTCGTTTGGCATAGTGTTAGCACAGTGTTCAAAGAATAATCTAACAGATTCCAACCAAGCCATCTTTCAGTGGATAGACCTGGCAGTTTCAGGGTCAGTGACAGTGTGTAAATACAGTGGCCTGCTTCCCCCCCAAAATTACCAAGAAAACACATACAAAAGTATTTTTCTTTAGTCTCTGTGTTTCATACATTTCCTTCAATTCGCAAGAGGCTGAATGTATTTCATAAAAGAAAGCATCCGAATGAACGAAACAGCTCCCCTCTGTCTCAGTATGTGTCGCGTATCTACATTATCTGATGCTTTTTGCCAGAAAGAGTATGACATTGCTGCCGCCCATAGCATTGAATGCAAGGGAAGACGACAAGCATTTGGCTTCCCTTGATAAGTAATAATAAAATCATAGCCAATCAGCATTGAGTTACACTGAGTGAGCTCATCTGTGAATGGTCCTGGTACACACAAAAAAAAAAACGTTTTAAGGGAGCCAGTTTGGATTTTGCTTCAGACCAATCACATAACAAGCCAAACGTCATTATTGACAGGAGAAATCTCATCTCTATATGTTGTTGTCCTCCGGTGGCTAGCTAGCGAGCTAAAATTGTCCATCTCCTAAATTAACCATGGATGATATAAGGATTTGGACTTATAGTTTTACTTAATTCACTGTATTGTCCAATGATTATAACAGGGATTCTGATCCAACCATAAATAAATTATATCGTACCCCTGGACTGAGAGGATTGAAGTTCAACAGGTAGCTAGACGTAGTATGCGAATGTTAACTAGCCGGCCTGGCGCATTGTTGCACATGAAAGGAAGTTAGGCTAGCAAGCAATTTTTTTAACCAGGTAGCCTAGAAAAAATAAAAACCAAAAGAATGTACTGTATGACAGAGTCATAGACCGTTTAGGCAACATGAAAGAGGAGGATGGCATTGGCATTTCTCTACAAGTATTGTGAGTCAACATGTTTTTTCTTCTTGCACGCACGCACGCACTCACGCACGCACGCACACACACACACACACACACACACACACACACACACACACACACACACACACACACACACACACACACACACACACACACACACACACACACACACACACACACACACACACACACACACCGCACACACACACACACACCGCGCACACACACACACACACCCCGCACACACACACACACACCCCCGCACACACACATGCACACACACCGCGCACACACACACACACACACCGCGCACACACACACACACACACACACACACACACACACACACACCGCGCACACAGACACACACACACACCGCGCACACACACACACACACCGAGCACACACACACACACACACCGCACACACACACACACCGCGCACACACACACACCGCAGACACACACACACACACAGAAATCAGTACCATCAACAGCCACATCATATTTAGCTTACTTTGATTGGACTAAATTGTTTTTATATTTTTTAGTTGTGGATGTATTAGACTGGTGAGCATAGGTGATAAGATTATGATAAAATGTTGAAGTTGAAATGATGCTGTTTTCTTTGCGACTTGTGGTAACGCTCTGTGTTTCTAAATCAATAGTCATTTAGTAGTTTTACCCACACACCGCTAGCTACTGTTAAAATGCTTGATGTGTATATTATTATGGGTTATACATACAATACTGATGTTGTTTAAACATATACAAATAAGCCCAATAATGCTTACAAACAATAATTTAATAATGGGACATTAGCAGTTAAAGGGAAATGTAACATTCTATTTTACTTTATATTCATCCTCTCCAGCACCACCCTAACATCAACATTTGTGAAAATTGTACAGTTTCTATGTTTTGTAGTAAAAAATATAGAGCAAGATAAATTTTTCCAATGACATTATAAACCAATTAGTAAATTGGTCAAGATCACACGATACACACCGATGATGTCATTGGAAACACTTATTTTCCTCTACCGTTTTTACTACAAAACACAGAAACCAGTGGAGGCTATTGGGGGGAGGACGGCTCACAATAATTGCCAGAATGGAGCAAATGGAATGGCATCAAACACATGGACATTATATGTTTGATGTATTTGATACCATTCCACTGATTCCTCTCCAGCCATTACCACGAGCCCATCCTCCCCAATTAAAGTGCCACCAACCTCCTGTGGTAGAAACCCACCATATTCATATATGTTAATGTTGGAATGTTGTTGAAGATGATGAATATGAAGTTGAACAATGGTGAAGTTTCCCTTTAAAGAAGCAGATTGTCGTTGTTACTCTAAAAGTTACATTTGTTTCCATACAACTTTCTTCCTGAAGGCGTCATACTAGGTTCAGTTTTCCTCCTAGCTTAACTCGGCTAGGTGAATTAAATGTCTTTGCCTCGCATGCTCCATTAAAAGACCTTCACTTGAAAAACTAGGGGGGGAAACGGGGTTGGTCGAGCCAATGGCTAGCTGAATGTGCAAAGTTGACGAGAGGGAAGATTAATTACTTCCCGGTGTCTTGATGCCTGCCATTTGGTGCGACGCAGACTAGGTGGAGATTGTGATGAAACAGAGAAGACACTGTCTGTCCTGCTGAGTTTTCATGCAATCTTTACCCAACAAAGTCAAGTTAGGATCTGTCAGTTATCCCGTGAGAGCTATTGTCCAGAACCCATTATGCTGTTTTAGGTGCTAAGCTTATGGTCATGTTGCAGCAGTGTGTAGGAGGGCACATTCCTGGATGTGAGAAGTGTCAAGGAGGGCATGAGCAAAAAGGAATGTGTAGTATCTGTGGGAAAGGTTGTGTGTGTTAACTGTACGGGGGAACTATGGTGTTGGAGAGCAGACGTGTCCTTTGAGAGAAAGGCAGGTCGAGGTTTCCAGGATCAGAGTTGTCTTATGCTGAGGCAGTGAAGAGAGTAGTAGAGGAAGATGGGTCCAAGGCAAGGGATCTTAAGAGGTTACTTATCAGTAGACCGAGGCCAATAGAGTGATAGGAATAACATGTGCTTTGGTAAGGTTGGCTTCTTAGTTTTCATCTCCATGGTTATTAACTGTAACGCAGAAATGAAACATACATCTCAGAAAATAGATGTGGTGGCAGCTGCAGAGTAGTATTTTAGTGTATGAGATTTTACTGCAGAGGAGTTACAAGATGTGTTGAACGATAGAGTCCCGTCCTCCCAGGCTGCCGGTCTGGTGTAAGATCAGGGCCATGTAGTGGAATACTGGTGAGGTTTTAATGGGTGTAGGGTTAGTTGGTAGGGCAAATGTTCTTCCCTTTTCCCCTCCCTTTTTTGTGTCTCAAAGTGTAATGAATTCACACTTCAGAACAGTTGGTGGAACACAGGGCTAGATAAGATTTATAGATGAATAACGAGCCTCACTTTCCAGTACATTAGGTGGCGATGTGTGCACTTTTCAGTTGGTTACGATCCGTCATGTAAAGAATAACAAGACCAATGGGAACACATGAGTCATAGTGGGCAGTACCAGCAAGAAGGTGGGCAGGGCCAAGCATGAGCTAGCGAGATCCCTTTGGCACGTTCTAGCATACATCTGCATATTTCTGTTAGAGAACGCCTCCTCTTTAAAATGCATGTGTGCAATAACTAATTTTGCCTTGACATTCCTTTTAAAAAAATTGAATTTTTGCAAAGGGTAATGTTTTCAAAACTTAGTCCACTCTGTTCATAACAGATTATTGTTTTGGAACAAAAAACGATTGAGAAAATGTGCAGAATGTCGGCCAAAATGCACCTTGTTCCATCTTCTCCCACTGCAAGCCAGTGGGCTTCCTTCTCTCTACCATATTTGGTAGTGAGTGGAAACGCTAAGAGGATGCTTCACATTTATACATCCGGTGAAATATCTGTCTCATTGTTCTATCTATGACTAATCCATTGTTAGTTAGCTCAATGTTCTTGTTCTATCTGTGACCACAAGCTACTGAGCTCAGTGCAACAAACACTCAATCGAAGAATCCCAACTGTTGACCAATCACCAACGAAGGGGTGTAGACTTCAGCTACCGAACTTCGGCTTGCCTCAGGAAAAAATGTGTGCGTGAACATCCGAATAAATCGTATTATTTTTTAAATAAAATATACAGAAATACCAGTATACATACAAGAAGAATGCAAACAGACAATGATAACATATGCTAGGAGGTACAACAAACTACAGATTATACAAAGACATTAAAAGATACACACATATTGATTGTTTTAACAGCTTTCTTAATAGAAGAATGTAGAATGGTCTTAATGTACTGTTCAAATTCCTTATAGAAAACACGGAAGTGTTCATTCATGACTTTACATTTATGAATATTACATTTTGCCATTAGCACAATTAGATTGATGAGGTAAAATTGTTTTTCTTTATCCTTATTATAGTTAAGGAAACTGAGCAGCACATTCTCCCATAAAAAACAAAAGGCATCAAGAGTATTAGCAATTATAAAACTATGAATATCTTTCCGTCATTTCTTTACATGTAGACAATGACAAAAATGAATGCAAAACTGTTTCTGGATGCTCAAACCAAAAAGTACAGTTAATGTTAATGTCTTTTTTGAGTTTCTTCAGGTAATGATTTGCAGGGTAATGCTTATGGATCACTCTGAAAGAGACATCTTTGACCTTGTTAACGAGCAGGTATTTGTGTTGTAATAACCAGACATTTTTTCCAGCAGATATTATTGACAAATGTATTCCAGTAAGTTGTGACATAAGGAATGGATACAATATTCATTTGAAATAAAGCATGTATAGATCTGTTGTTCTGAGGGAGCACATCCAAAGAAACCTTTGCCGAAGACCAAAACGAGCAACAACGTCACAAAATGTCGTCATAATACACTAATGTTCAAAAGTTTTAGAACACCTACTCATTAAAGGGGTTCTCTTTGCTTATTTGAGCTGTTTTGGGTCATTGTCCGTGTTTCTTGGCCCAAGCAAGTCTCTTCTTATTGGTGTCCTTTAGTAGTGGTTTCTTTGCAGCAATTCAAGCATGAAGGCCTGATTCACACAGTCTCCTCTGAACAGTTGATGTTGAGATGTGTCTGTTACTTGAACTCTGTGAAGAATTTATCTGGGCTGCAATCTAAGGCTGGAAACTCTAATGAACTTATCCTCTGCAGCAGATGTAACTCTGGGTCTTCCATTCCAGTGCCGGTCCTCATGAGAGCCAGTTTCATCGTAGCGCTTGATGGTTTTTGCGACTGCACTTGAAGCAACTTTCAAAGTTCTTGAAATGGTCCATATTGACTGACCTTAAAGTAATGATGGACTGTTGTTTCTCTTTGCTTATTTGAGCTGTTCCTGCCATAATATGGACTTGGTCTTTTGCCAAATAGGGCTTCTGACTACCTGGCATGATGACTCTTTGCTGTCCCCAGTCCACATGGCCGTGCTGCTGCTCCAGTTTCAACTGTTCTGCCTGCGGCTATGGAATGTTACCCTGTTCACCGGACGCGCTACCTGTCCCAGACCTGCTGTTTTCAACTCTCTAGAGACAGCAGGAGTGGTAGAGATACTCTTAATAATCGGCTATGAAAAGCCAACTGACATTTACTCCTGAGGTGCTGACTTGCTGCACCCTCGACAACTACTTATTATTATTTGACCATGCTGGTCATTTATGAACATTTGAACATCTTGGCCATGTTCTGTTATAATCTCCACCCGCTTCCTCTCTAGGTTTCTTCCTAGGTTTTGGCCTTTCTAGGGAGTTTTTCCTAGCCACCGTGCTTCTACACCTGCATTGCTTGCTGTTTGGGGTTTTAGGCTGGGTTTCTGTACAGCACTTTGAGATTTCAGCTGATATACGAAGGGCTATATAAATTAATGTGATTTGATTTGATTTAAAAGGAATGAAATTCCACAAATTAACTTTTAAGAAGGCACAACTGTTAATTGAAATGCATTCCAGGTGACTACCTCATGAAGCTGGGTGAAAGAATGCCAAGAGTGTGCAATGCTATCATCAAGGCAAAGGGTGGCTACTTTAAAGAATCTCAAATATATTTTGATTTGTTTAACACTTTTTTGGTTACTACATGATTCCATATGTGTTATCTCATAGTTTTGATGCCTTCACTATTATTCTGCAATGTAGAAAATAGTATATGCAATAATTTTTTCAGGTGGGAAGCAAAAGGACACCTTTATATGAATCAAATCAATCAAGGACATCAGCAGTCCACTTGTTTTCTGCCAACAGCAGGTGTCCCCATCACTCTACAATGCAAAGGGATTATGCTGTCAAATAGTACTAAATATATCCAGCAGGAGGCAGACGGGGTCTGTAATGTAATATTGTGGCTCAAACAGTTGCAAAATAGGAATATGTGAAATGTGGAAATGCGTATGGAGTTGTGAAATGTGGAGTAGGTACAAACACCAAATGACACAAACAGTTGTGTGATGATTTCTTGGAATGACTTGTGTTCAAATGTGACAGGATATTTTAGTCAGAGAATGACCCATTTATTTTAACGGCTTGTAGTTTCCCAATATCAAGATGTATCTGGGTGAGTATGTAGTATTGTGCAATATATTGATATCATGCTACAGCTAATTGAACTGAACATTGTATTGACAGGCATATTTATTGACCGTTGTATTACCATGTATATGTTGGGACATGCCTCACAAGATAAGGGGCAACACTTTAACTTCTGTAGACATTTGAACGTAAATGCAAAAATATGCACAAATACATGGCACACCTGCACTGTCTACTTTAAAAAAAACATTGTTTGTTCAGAGTGGTGACATGATCAGCCAGGTTAGACATGCATCCATGTTTGAGGATGTTGGGCGATGACGTGGAAAATGGGCACTAGGGGCAACAGAGAGAGCTGTTACATTCTAGTATGTTTTGGTTTTGCTCGGGCATTGTGGATAGGGAAGGCAGATTGGCGTAAGCACCTGCCCCTGATTCGCGGGAGCCAGACTTGTAACAGAAATTCTGGTGACCTTATTTGACCTTTTATACTGCTTTTGAGACACAGTTGGATCCCATCTTGGGGCGCTACCTTTTGAGTAATTAAAACACTAAACTATCACAATACAGTAACTATTGGTCACTAGTATTTTTCCTTGTCAGCCACCATTTCTCCTAACCATGACCTCTCCACCAACTGAGTAAGCACAACTGCATACGTCTGTTGTGGGAAATGGATAACACAATCTGTAGGCCTAAATATCTCCAAACCTAAAATAAATAAGTAATTACAATGTGTTTACGTGTGTGTGTGTCATTTTTTGTTGTTAGCCAACCATATGTGGTTTTCTGCTTCATAAAAAGCTGAGGTCTGGAACTCCCTCCAGATCATCTCTTTCACCATTCCTTGGCCTTGGTTGCCTGATATCTCATCCTGAATTTTACATACATTCATTGTGGAGAACAAAAGTCAGTTTAGCCTGAGCGATTTGGGTGGGTAGCCAGGGAATGGCCTTGGTATATATACTTATTTTGCAAAACAAACATACTTGCCTGCCACTCATGGGAACCCTATACATATGTGAGGGCTGTTGGGTCCATGTCAGCTCCAGATGACAAAACCTGCACACACTCCCAGAGGGTTGGTTGCAGGTCTGCCAACTTCCTTTTGGTCATTTATTTATTTTAATCAGAGAAATATCCAATAAACCAAACTGTTGCTTTAACTGTGAATGTACTTTATTGCACACAATCCTCAAATAAAATAGAGCATACATAAAATAAACAATGTATTTACATTGGGTGTGTGTGAGTGAGAGAGAGAGGGAGGCATGTTTTTCAACTCAGAAAAAAAGCACACAGAATTTCCTCAAACTACAAATTAAGCAATACTCTTACAATATTATCAATCACACTTTGATTGGATAGAGTAATTATGTAGCTATTGATAATGGATATGTAGACGGAAGATATCTCCAATCCTAAAATAAAATAATTACAATTTATTTACATTGGGGATAATGTGTGTGTAACAGAGAGAGTGTGTGCATGTTGTATTTTATTTTTCCTTGTCAGCCACCCATCTCTGCTTTGTGATAGGCCCGGTGCATGCACTTCTGGGTGAGGCTGTCTGGTGTAGTGGTGGAGTGCATGGCAGATCTGAAAGAGAGATGCACAACGTGACAGTAAGTATACAGTTCAACAACATGTTTGTGTGCACATCTGTTGGTGTGAGTGAGTGTATGTGTATGTAATATCATTCTAAATGACCTGTATCCATCTGGGAATTCTCAAAAGATTCTCCTTCACGGCCAATGTAGTAGGAACCGGTGTTGCCGGTAAATTAAATACCACAGCAGAGGACTGCTGGACTGCTGGGGGTGGCAGATCGAAAAGAGGCATTTTCTTAACTGACAAAAATCATACAACTAAACAGAGTGAATGAGTGTAAGGCCTAGATTCAATCAGATTAAGCGTTAACCGGCGATAGCAGACACACGCATAGCTGATGTTTTGGCCGTGTCTGAGGTGTAACTGAGTAGGATTTGTCAAATCAGGAAGACGCTGCTGTTGATCACTGGCACGAAACTACACCCGTCCTACTCGCGTTACAAGTTCAGAATGAGAAAGTGCAGGTTATAGAGAAATAATGATGCTCAAATTCTAAATCATTCAACTAAATAATGAGGATTTCTATCAGCCTAAATGAGGTGGAGATTACATCTCAAATTCCAGTGTTCTAACTTGTAAACAGGGCTGCATGAGATTTATGTTAATACGACTCTGTGCAGCCAACGGCAGTGTCCGCTTTAGGTATAATGCCAGGAGCCGCTGGTGAATTTGACAGCTCTAACACAGTTTCATCTCAGACACCGCCAAAACAACTGCTATGTGGATGTTGGCTAAAGTGGATGTGATTGAATAGAGCCCAAAGTGAGGAAGAGTATGCGTGTGTGTATACAAGCATGTGATAATTACCTGAATCACCTGTCGTGGCCAGTGTAGCAGGTGCAGGAGCAGACGATTGCAGCTGTGAGAACTGTGGTTGAGCTAGTAGGGGTGTCAGATCTAAAAGAGAGGAACAATTTTCACAAGTGAAAATAATTATACACCAAAACAGAGTGAGTGTGTATACGTGTGTGTGATACTTACCTACCTCACACTGCTTCAGGTCTACAAGCCTCTGGAAGTTCCAGCGTGCCACTCCAGGTCTGGAACATCTTTGTGGAAACACGGTTACCTGTCACCCACCGAGCCTGGTTGACAGATCTGAAAGATAGATACTATATTATTTTAACAATAAAGCCTAGACTACACACTAACCTAAATTAAGTGTGCTTGTATGTGGTGCAACCATGCAGCAGACTTCAATTTCCCAACTGATCATTGTACTTGCCCTCGCAATCTGTGGTGTGTGTGATCTGTGTTATTGTGGCTCGTAAGTGTGTCAACCTGACCACATCCTTGTAGTAGGACATTCAGTGATTAGCTTAGGAGAAAAAAAACAGTGTACAGTAAAAAGGATATCAAATATTCAGATCTGGATTGACAAGTACGCTAAATCCTGTGACGTTACAAAACCTCTAGGGCTTAGCCTACAACAATTAAATAAAGGCTGCAGGACCTGAGGCAGAACGATCTTGAAGAACGATCTGGCCTAAAACGCTGTACTGTTTTATAACCTCCACTAGCACAGCCAGAAGAGAACCCGGTTCCTCTCTAGGTTTCTTCCTAGGTTCCTGCCTTTCTAGGGAGTTTTTCCTAGCCACTGTGCTTATACATCTGCATTGCTTGCTCTTTGGGGTTTTAGGCTGGGTTTCTGTATAAGGACTTGGTGACAACTGCTGATGTAAGAAGGGGCTTTATAAAATACATTTGATAGATTGCTTGTATATGCTTCTGTTCATGTCAGTAACTCTAAATCTATATATGACATGGAGTTAGTTATCTTACATTTCCTCATATATTATTATTTAAGTTTTTCTTGGTATTTCCTGCTGGGGACAGGGGGCTTCAGGTTTGGGAATGGGGGCCTAGAGGATTGGAATATTAACAATAATTCGTGTCCACATTTAGGAATTCAATTAAATGTGGGTTAGCTGTGTATCTTATCTGGTTGAAAATTGCTGATGATATACTGTATATGTCTATTTTCTTTTGAAAATCTGCCACCGAACCACACAATTATATCTAGTGAGAGTGGACACAAGCTTATTTTACCAGGTCAAAAAAAAAACATTTTGTCAAGGGAGACCTGGCAAAGACACAGAGCTCTCAAGTAAAAGGCATATCCGTAGCTGCAGCTATGGTATGGATAAAGACAATGTGACACCACCCCAGCTGCAGGAATGTGTGATATTTCTATAATATTATCTAATTTAACCATTTCCTGACCCAACGAATAACAGAACAGTAGGAAGGCTATTGTTGCTGTATTGTAGCCTACTTTACCCCACCCCATCAACTAGCTAGTGACAAGGCACGTTGTTATCATTTAGTACTGTTGTACTATAGCCTACTGCACCCCATATCAACCAACTTGCCAACTACAAGGCTATATTGTTGTCATTCAGTAACACTGTAAAGGTACTGTTGCCTACACCACATTAACCACCTAGCTAGCTCGTGATAGCTTAGTAAGCTAGCTCCAAATAAACAACCAATGACATCAACAGGCTTTTTAACAAAATATAGCTAGCTATCTAGCTAGCGTGATTTCATGTAAAACAACTTTACAGATGATTACAAAGTTCGAAAGCAAAGTTGACTAACCGGTCTGCTGCTCTAGGGAACTAGATGGAGGCATCCACAGGGGACTAGCCCACATGTTAGCTATCAAAGTATCTATCCAGCAAGAATGTCGAGGTCAAAAACGAAAAAACTATGTTGAGCCATGTTGATTTGAGTAGGATAAATCCAAACGGACTGAAATAATTAACAGACTGAACGTACATTTCTGTGGCTCACTAGCTAACTTTAGCTTGCCAGCTCAGTGACCGTGCTGGGTGAAGAAATATGCACCTCTTTCTCTTTACAGTGTTCCCTATTGGAAATCAGACGAGCGTCACAAAGCCAACCAGTGGCAAGAAATATATTACATCCGGTTTGGATTCTGAAGTGAGACTGATGCCTGAAGGAATGATTTAATAGATCAATAAATCATCTGTTATCTGAACAAATGGCATTGTTCTCCCGAGTGGCGAAGCGGTCTAAAGCACTCCATCTCAGTGTTAGAGGCGTCACTACAGACACGGTGGTTTGAATCCAGGCAGTATCACAACCGTCCGTGATTGGAAGTCCCTTAGGGTGGCGCACAATTGGCCCAGCATCGTCCGGGTTTGGCCGATGTAGACCGTCATTGTAAATAAGAATTTGTTCTTAATAACGGACTTACCTAGTTATATAAAGGTTAAAAAATAATAATATCACTCTTCCTGATAGTGGTGATGAAATATTTTCAATACCACAATAAAGCATTGGACTACAATAAATATATATCTTTTTCTACATATACATTTGATCTGTACTGATGTTGTTTTCTTATCTCCCTTCATGTCTTCCTGGCAGGACTGGTTTCTTTGGCCTTTTCTTGTTTGTTGTAAGACATCCACTGCTTAAACCAGGAAGTGAAAGTTGGAGTTAATATGATACAGTTGTCAGAGAAACTGAGAGAGGAAGTGAAGGCAAGGCGTTGAGGGGTTGTGGTAGGGACAGTGAAGGTTAGATAGTGTGAGCATGGGGTACTTCATACACAGATACAAACACAGTCACGCAGACATGCTCGTATGAAAACACACATGCTATCACGTTTCAGGAGAAGTCCCAGATGCAGACTGTGTCGAAGTAACACAAGTTTATTACTAGAACAGGGGGCAGGCAAAACGACAGGTCAAGGGCAGGTAGAGGTCAGTTATCCAGATCAGAGTCCGTAAGGTACAGAATGGCAGGCAGTCTCGGGGTCAGGGCATGCAGAGGTCAATAATCCAGGGTGGTGGGACAAGGTACAGAACGGCAGGCAGGCTCAGGGCAGGTAGAATGGTCAAAACCGGGAAAGCTAGAAAACAGGAACCAGAAAAAGACAGGCGCAAGGGTAAACCCGCTGGTAGGTTTGACAAACAAAACAAACTTTCAACAGACAAACAGAGAGCACAGGTATAAATACATTGGGGATAATGGGGTAAATGGGCGACACTTGGAGGGGGGTGGAGACAAGCGCAAAGACAGTTGAAACAGACCAGGGTGTGACACACGCATGCTCGCCCACACGTAGGTACGCACGCACGCAGGCAGGCAGGTACGCACGCACGCAGGCACGCACGCGAGCATGCACACCACACCATGCTGTGTCTTCACCAGAAGAAAGAATCTGTAGATACAGACAGTAACAATGTGTGTGAGTGAGAGAGAGAGAGAGTGCGAGAAAGAGAGAGAGAGAGAGAGACAGACAGAGAGAGAGAGAGAGAGAGAAAGCAAGAAAGCAATGGGAGCAGTAATCACAAGACCACCACAGCCACAGGTCTGAACAGAGTGAGTCACTCCTCTCTTCTCGACTCTGCTGTGTTATCCTCTTCCTCTTGTTTCCTGTCTGTCTGCTGGCTCGCTGGAACACACCAGGAACAATCAAACAGCCCAGGACATGACTACTCAGATAACTCTCTCTTTCTTCTACCCGTCTTTCTATATTTTCCTTTTCTTTATTTCCCTCCCCCTCTCTCTGATGGTGTCTCTGACTCTATTCTCCATCTTTCTCTCTTTTCATTTTTTTCTCTCTCTTTCTCTCCCTGAAATGTAATATCCTCTGATGCTGGGTCAAACATCTTTCTCTCATGTATTCCATTATCTGTCTACTCATATCCGATGAAATCATGGACACTCTTACTGACAGTTATGGTTGCTTTGCGTGATGTATTGTTGTCGCTACCTTCTTGCCCTGTGCTGTTGTCTGTGCCCAATAATGTTTGTAACATGTCTTGTGCTGCTACGATGTTCTGCTGCTGCCATGTTGTTTTGCTACCATGCAGTGTTTTTATGTGTTGCAGCCATGCTATAATGTTGTCTAAGGTCTCTCTTTATGTAGTGTTGTGGTGTCTCTCTTGTCGTGATGTGTTTGTCCTATATACAGTTGAAGTCGGAAATTTACATACACCTTAGCCAAATACATTTATACTCAGTTTTTCACAATTGACATTTAATCCTAGTAAAAAGTCACTGTCTTAGGTCAGTTAGGATCACCACTTTATTTTAACAATGTGAAATGTCAGAATAATAGTAGAGATAATTATTTATATCCGCTTTTATTTCTTTCATCACATTCCCAGTGGGTCAGAAGTTTACATACACTCAATTCGTTTTTGGTAGCATTGCCTTTAAATTGTTTAACTTGGGTCAAACATTTCAGGTAGCCTTCCACAAGCTTCCAACAATAAATTGGGTGAATTTTGGCCCATTCCTCCTGACAGAGCTGGTGTAACCTAGTCAGGTTTGTAGGCCTCCTTGCTCGCACATGCTTTTTCAGTTCTGCCCACAATTTTTCTATAGGATTGAGGTCAGGGCTTTGTGATGGCGGCTCCAATACCTTGACTTTGTTGTCCTTTAGCCATTTTGCCACAACTTTGGCAACATTGCCCATTTGGAACACCCCTTTACGACCAAGCTTTAACTGATGTCTTGAGATGTTTCTTCAATATAGCCACATAATTTTCCCACTTCATGATGCCATCTATTTTGTGAAGTGCACGAGTCCCTCCTGCAGCAAAGCACCCCCACAACATGATGCTGCCACCCCTGTGCTTCACGGTTGGGATGGTGTTCTTCGGCTTGCAAGCCTCCCCCTTTTTTCCTCCAAACATAATGATGGTCATTATGGCCAAACTATTCTATTTTTGTTTCATCAGACCAGAGGACATTTCTCCCAAAAATACAATCTTGTCCCCATGTGCATTTGCAAACCGTAGTCTGGCTTTTTTTATGGCGGTTTTAGAGCAGTGGCTTCTTGCTTGCTGAACGGCCTTTCAGATTATGTCGATATAGGACTCGTTTTTCTGTGGATATAGATACTTTTGTACCTGTTTCCTCCAGCATCTTCACAAGGTCATTTGCTGTTGTTCTGGGATTGATGTGCACTTTTCTCACCAAAGTACGTTCATCTCTAGGAGACAGAACACGTCCCCTTCCTGAGCGGCATGACGGCTGTGTGGTCCCATGGTGTTTATACTTGCGTACTATTGTTTGTACAGATGAACGTGGTACCTTCAGGCGTTTTGAAATTGCTCCAAGGATGAACCAGACTTGTGGAGGTCTACAATATTTTTCTGAGGTCTTGGCTGATTTCTTTTGATTTTCCCATGATGTCAAGCAAAGAGGCACTGAGTTTGAAGGTAGGCCTTGAAATACATCCACAGGTACACCTCCTGACTCAAATGATGTCAATTAGCCTATTAGAAGCTTCTAAAGCCATTACATAATTTTCCAATCTGTTTAAAGGCACAGTCAACTTAGTGTATGTAAACGTCTGACCCACTGGAATTGTGATACAGTGAATTATAAGTGAAATAATCTGTCTGTGAACAATTGTTGGAAAAATGACTTGTGTCATGGACAAAGTAGATGTCCTAACTGACTTGCCAAAACTATAGTTGATAACAAGAAATTTGTGGAGTGGTTGAAAAACAAGTTTTAATGACTCCAACCTAAGTATATGTAAATTTACGACTTCAACTGTATATATATAAAATAAAATGAATCCCAGCCCCCGTCCCCGCAGAAGGCCTTTGACCTTCTGGTAGGCCTTTGACCTTCTGGTAGGCCGTCATTGTAAATAGGAATTTTTTGTTATGCACTTGAGTGAAGACCCAAAAGCGGTTTAACAGAAACAGAGTTCTTTTAATGAGAAAACAGGAATGGCATAGATCCTCTTCCGACGTTGTCAATGGCACAATTTACCCGCAAGAGGGCGACAAATGAAACATAAAGTCCCTCTGATGAATAGCTGGGTAGCGGCGACAGGCTGCAGGTCGCTACAGTGAATTCACAAAGGAACGGTGGTAATCACATCGTGCATCAGATGAACTGGACACAGTGCAAACGAAAGACAGTTAGAAGTGTACAGGATGCACCTGCCAGGCAGACTCCAGGATAGGACTTGGAGGAAGCAACTATAGTTGCTTCTGGCATAAAACACAAAAATCTGACACCGAAAGTAGCAGGAACAGAGAAAAATAAGACCTAATCAGAGGGAAAAACCTACAGGTGGGGAAAGGGTGAACGAGCTAGTTAGGGGAGATGAGGAACAGCTGGAGAAGGAGAGAAAGAGAAGGTAACCTAATAAGACCAGCAGAGAGAGACAGAGTGAAGAGAAAGGACAGGAACAGACATAATAAGACATGACATTTTTGTTGTTAACTGACTTGCCTAGCGAAATATATTTTTTTACAAAAATGGTGTCTGTTCTTTACTTGACTTGGGTTATTACTTTTGCTTGCAGACTGACAGACAGAGACTTCTCTGATTGACTGTGTACTGTACAGTACTGGAGGAATGGTAGGCCGCTGTAGTGTATTGTGTGTACTGACATCTTCACAAGGTTTGCTGCTCTATGATTGGTTGGCCCTGCCAGTGGCCTGCCTGTAGCATCTGGACCCTGCTGTCTGTATCTACTGTAAACAGTATCATACTGTTGATAAATACAGTAAGTTACTGATAAATTTACAAAAATGGCTAACAGTGTAATTAACATGGCTATCTGTTAATAGTAGTTATCACAACAAAAGATGTGGTCAAACACAACAAAACATTTAAAATATGTCTTACAACACAGCGCACCTGACAGAAAACAGAAAACCAGAATACAATTTGACAAAACATAACAGAAAATAGCTGCACATTTTACTGGGTGTAAATGACATTACTCAGTGGGATTTTTTTGTCATTGTGTGTCTCATTGACAATTACTCTCACAAACCAATAATGACATCACCATAGTGTTCGTTGCCACTCACAACCTCAGGCGTTGTGTAATTTGCAGGAAACTACACTTAAATACCTACACCACCCACCTCTCTTACTTACACACACGTAGCTGAGCTGCTAAGGTGTGGGAAAGGAAGCTGTTCTCTGACCTGTAGTGGGCCATGACGCAGACAAGAGGTTCACTTAAGCACTGACTGGAGATACTGTGGGTGTGCCATTTAAAGACATATTGTCCAGTCGGGCAGAGTAGAGAACCACAATATGACTCACTCACAGAGCAGATAGTCCCTCTCTCCACCATGCGGTTACTGTATTCAGTACAGCAATGGAGAGCTCACTCTACTCACTCTACTTTGCCTCCACTCATCCACTCACTCACAAACATGAAACAGTTCATTATTCTCTGAACACATTGTACCAAATCTATACACAGCATCTATAGCTATGCAAAACTCTATAAACATTTTGAATTACCCTTTAGCTAAATTGTCCAGAACAGTAGCCCATAACACCACATCGTAACACAATTACTGTAGAGACATGCCTTCTTCATTCCTCAGAAAGGCTCAGGGCCTGTGTTCTGACCTGTACTATTGTGGCTCAGGTTAAATTCATGAGTATCACACCCACTTAACCTGGGAACGTCAGCAGTATCTCTATACCATTTACTGTCTGTGGTGTTATACTGTAGATGCAGCAACAACATAACCCAGCTGCATTAAACACTGTGCTTCAGTACTGCTGTCCAGCCCACAGTCTTAATCCAGATTATTCCAGATTACGCACACAAAACTGGAGAAAGACAGCTCCCCCAACCCCTCCAGTTCTGTCTGTGTTATTTATATAAAGGCACAGATAGTCATTCAGTTGGCTGCTGCAATAAAGAGTAGTGCATGTGTAACATCACTGATTCAAACAAAACATTTGAGGATTTTGAGGCCTGTCCTATCCTTATTTTGAGCCCTGTCCTATCCTTATTTTGAGCCCTGTCCTATCCTTTATTTTGAGCCCTGTCCTATCCTTATTTTGAGCCCTGTCCTATCCTTTATTTTGAGCCCTGTCCTATCCTTATTTTGAGCCCTGTCCTATCCTTATTTTGAGCCCTGTCCTATCCTTCTTTTGAGCCCTGTCCTATCCTTCTTTTGAGCCCTGTCCTATCCTTCTTCCTATCCTTTATTTTGAGCCCTGTCCTATCCTTATTTTGAGCCCTGTCCTATCCTTATTTTGAGCCCTGTCCTATCCTTATTTTGAGCCCTGTCCTATCCTTATTTTGAGCCCTGTCCTATCCTTATTTTGAGCCCTGTCCTATCCTTCTTTTGAGCCCTGTCCTATCCTTCTTTTGAGCCCTGTCCTATCCTTCTTTCGAGCCCTGTCCTATACTTCTTTTGAGCCCTGTCCTATCCTTCTTTTGAGCCATGTCCTATACTTCTTTTGAGCCCTGTCCTATCCTTCTTTTGAGCCATGTCCTATCCTTATTTTGAGCCCTGTCCTATCCTTATTTTGAGCACTGTCCTATCCTTATTTTGAGCCCTGTCCTATCCTTATTTTGAGCACTGTCCTATCCTTATTTTGAGCCCTGTCCTATCCTTATTTTGAGCACTGTCCTATACTTCTTTTGAGCCCTGTCCTATCCTTCTTTTGAGCCATGTCCTATCCTTCTTTTGAGCCCTATCCTATCCTTATTTTGAGCCCTGTCCTATCCTTCTTTTGAGCCCTGTCCTATCCTTCTTTTGAGCCATGTCCTATCCTTCTTTTGAGCCATGTCCTATCCTTCTTTTGAGCCCTATCCTATCCTTATTTTGAGCCCTGTCCTATCCTTCTTTTGAGCCCTGTCCTATCCTTCTTTTGAGCCATGTCCTATCCTTCTTTTGAGCCATGTCCTATCCTTATTTTGAGCCCTGTCCTATTCATCTTTTTAGCAGTGGAAACACATTCTCTGGAGTGATCAATCACACTTCACCATCTGGCAGTCTGATGGACTAATCTGGGTTTGGCGGATTCCAGGAGAACACTACCTGCCTGCATGCATCACACCAACAATAACATTTGGTGGAGGAGGAATAATGGTCTGGGGATGTTTTTCATGGTTCAGTGCCTGACATCACTAATGCTCTTTTGGCTGAATGGAAGCAAGTTACCGCAGCAATGTTCCAACATCTAGTGGAAAGCCTTCCCAGAAGAGTAGAGGCTGTTATTACAGCAAAGGGGGACCAACTCCATATTAATGCCCATACTTTTGGTCATGTAGTGTATGTAGTACATTTTCACAACTCTTAGTGCAAAACTCTAAACCGGTCACACTTGTAACGGAACCAATCTTTCAGTCAAATCCCATCATTGTTCTTTCATTTGTACTGTAAACATCTCTCACCACACAACCATTGATTCAACATATAAGTTTATTGTGAAATATAATGAAAACATTGGTTTAATCACCAAAACACAACATAACGATATCTTTTCAATTGATTTGTTTTCATTACCAGTTAATCTAATAGTAAAAAAGTGCAATATGTGTTTCAAATCGCCCCTAGAAGTGCTGAAAGTAATATGCTACAGTACTGTAAATTACAGTAGATTACACAGTTTTCACATTAGGCAATAGACTTACATAACCCAACAAAATGTACAGAAAATTCATTTCCATAATATCTATCCAATGTGTAATTAAAGGTGGGATCAATGAAGACATCCTCTACAATCATTCATGCAACAAAACATATTATTCATATATATAATTGCGACATTGTTGTACTGTCTGTAATCAAATGTAATAAATTAAACAAATTAAATTAATGAAAATAAAACACCCCAATTTGCATGCATTAATGCATCAAGCCTGTCTTGAGGATTTAGCCAAAAATGGTCATCTACATCACAGTGAATGTCCTCATTGTTCATGCGAAAAACCTTTTGGCATTGCGAATCCAAGCTTGACATGGGTCTGCAATAATGTCGTCACATGCCTCATCCATGGCCAGAAGGGGGGTGACAGAATGGCAATCGTACACCTTCCACCTCTAAACTGAAAAACAAATCCTCAAATACTGTTGAAAAAAGGAGAGTATAGGGTCACGAAACGAGGATGGGCCCGAAACCATGCCGGAACCACCTCTACATGGTGGAACCTAACTTAGTACCACACAATGACATAGGTGACCTTTTCACCTTGACACCTTGCTCAATTTAATTTAGAAACACAATGAGGTGTGCAACATTGTAGGATCCAAGTAATTGCCTATGTTCTACCACACCATCTTCAGAGATAGCTGCTCACATGGAGATGTTTTCCTAAGTTGTCAAGGCACTTGGACGGTCACCCATTGGCCGATAAGGTTCCACCCACGGTGCCGAGTTTTTGCCAGGTTGAATACCGCTTCTTCAACAAAGATATACTTGTGATGGTTCACAGCAGCATCAAACACCAGCACCCTCTAAAAATATATTTTGGTTAGTTAGTTTTTTACAGTATCCTCAATGACGTGCTTTATTTCGGACAGCCGCATGTCATTCCTGGCCCTCACCATTTCCACTCCTGCTGGTCGGTCAGCACACGGTCATGGCCACCACCAAGGGGTCTTCTGTCAATTCTAAGGGTAGAACTGAGTATACTGTCAATAGATAATACTGTAAGAATACTGTAACATGTTTTGTGAATTTACATGCATTACATGCACAACATGTAATTTACTGTCAATATAATGGTAAAGCATAATGCAGACTTACCGGTTTTCTTGCCGAAATGTTCTCATGATGGAATTGACAGTTGATCTTTTCAGATTGGGGTGAACTAATCTGGCAGCCTCTGCAATGGTAAGGCCTCTGTTTTCCACATGGTCAATGACGATGGCCCGGACTTCATTAGACACAACAGTTCAATGCCATCTGCCTCCCTCTCTCTGTTGTCCACCTCTTTAAACACACATCCATCAAAGCCATAAGCATTGGGTAAGTGGCAGTCAAGAGCAGCTACGCTGATTGGGGCTTTAATGAGAAAGTTGTGATTAGTTCAAATGCATGGTGTGTGTTGGTACCAAGCAGAGTCTAGTTATGGTACAGTTCTACACCCTAAGACAAAGAGTTCCAAAAGGGTTCTTTATGGAGTGATAAGGTTCTATCAATAACTGTTTTTATCCGATTCTTTTTTGGGGGGGAGATGAGGGTTCTTTGTAAGGCAAAGGGTTCTACCTAGAACCTTTTTCATCCTTTTTTTCAAAGAAAGGGTTATTTAACAGGGTTTCTTTTATCGCTTTGGTACTATTTTCACAAGTATTTGGTAAAATTTCACAACTCTTGGTACAAAACTCAAAAAAGAATCAAAAAGGCTGTTTTTTCACAACATTAATTACTTTTTCAATTGACTTAGTACAACACACCTAATCACAAAGGAACTTTTCACCAAACCTATAAAGTAATTGCCTTTCACAATGCAATGCTCACAAAACTTTTCTTATGATTCTCTTCTCATTTGTTTAAATATATTTGACCATCACTTAATCCAACTGTGCTTAATGGTTAATCACTTAACCGTTTGGTAAACCTATAGATCTTAAACTGGTTTGTCTACTAGATATACTATATCTCTCAGCACATATCAGAGCTGCAGGCTAAGGTTAAATCTAGACTTGGTTTCCTCTATTGTAATCGCTCCACATTCACCCCAGCTGCCAAACTAACACTGATTCAGATGACCATCCTACCCATATGATGTGATTTATAGATTGGCAGGTAAGGGTGCTCTCGAGCGGCTGGATGTTCTTTACCATTCGGCCAACAGATTTTCCACCAATGCTCCTTATAGAACACGTCACTGCATTCGATACTCCTCTGTAAACTGGTCATCTCTGTATACCATGTTGTGTAAGGACCGACACTGGGAGATGAGAAGCAAGTACAGGGAGTGAACATTTAATGGATAATAGACAAGAAACAAACAAGGACAGTGTCTGAACAGGGGAAAAATAAATGACATTAATGCTGACATGGGGAACAAACTGAAGGGGCAGACCGGTATAGAGGGGCAATCAACAAAGTAAAGGAGTCTAGGTAAGTCCATTGAGCGCTGATGCATGTAATGATGGTGACAGGTGTGTGTAATGAAGGGCAGAGAGGGGAAGCGGGAGCAGGTGTGACAGTACCCCCCCCCCCCCCTAGGGGCACCACCCTGCATCCCACCTGGGCGAGCCTGACGGGTCGGCTGAGGCATGGTGTTGTACTAGCCGGCTGAGGCGTAGAAGCCCGACGAGCCGGCTGAGGCGTGGGAGCCCGACGAGCCGGCTGAGGCGTGGGAGCCCGACGAGCCGGCTGAGGCATGACGTGGGATGGGAGCCTGCCGAGCCAAACTGAGGCAAGGAAACCTCTCGAGCCAGCTACGGCATGGAAGTCCGACGAGCCAGCTGAGACACCGCCGGTTCCATCGGCGGTGGCACCAGGACCTGACGTCACCAACAAAAACAAAAAACAAGAGCTCCCCGATGCTTCAAATAGTGGTGTCAGCATTCTGTAAGGACTGACACCGGGAGATGAGAAGCAAGTACAGGGAGTGAACATTTAATGGATAATAGACAAGAAACAAATAAGGACAGCGTCTGGACAGGGCAAAACGTAACGACGTCAATGTTGACACAGGGAACAAACTGAGGAGCAGACAGATATAAATGGGCAATCAACAAAGTTAAGGAGTCCAGGTGAGTCCAATGATCGCTGATGCGTGTAATGATGGTGACAGGTGTGTGTCATGAAGGGCAGTCTGGCATCCTCAATTCCCAGAGAGGGGAAGCGGGAGCAGGCGTGACGTTGTGCTGCTGCCATGTTTTGTTGCTACCATGTTGTTGTCATGTGGTGTTGCTACCATGCCTTGTTGTCATGTGTTGCTGCCATGCTATGTTGTTGTCTTAGTTCTCTCTTTGTGAAGTGTTGTGGTGTCTCTCTTGTCGTGGAGGTGTTTGGTAGGCCTTCATTATCAATAAGAATTTGTTCTTAACTGAGTTGCCTAGTTAAATAAAGGTACAAAAAAATACAGAAATTAAATGTGTTTGTAAAGTGTAAGCATCTAAACTACATGTATGATACATGATTGCTAATTGATTCCTCATAGCGGTAACCACAATTGGTCACCATATGAAAGGGTGTGTGTGTGAACACTTTCTTTCAAAAGGCACCAGGTAAATGTGAACACTTTCCTTCGGGAAGTAGGAAGAAATCAAAGAGCTTGTGAACAAAGGGCCCGTCAGAGAGTTGGGCATGGGCCCTGTTAAGGGTTCAAAGTGAATACAGTACATGTATTTGCTTTTTATAGTGAATTGTGTGAATGTTAGATTGTGTATGTGTGTATGAGAAAGATAAAGAATGAAAATATTGTAATATAAAGTGTGATGGTGTGTTTTCAGTGGATGTATTGTGTTATACTGTAGGTGTTATAAAGTTATTTTTGGGCTACCTCAGTTCTCTAAAGGAGACACTTTGTTCCGTACCAGTAGAACAGAGATCATTGTGTACCTATCTAAATGAGATACTGTGTTCCTTACCAGTAGAACAGAGCTCATCGTGTACATCCCTATCAGATCAACCTTTGACCCTTCACTCTGAGTGCTGCAGAACAGGGAAAACTGCAGTCAGCGCTTATGTCTGACCTTCAGTCTTATGCCAGCATCAACCACAGCGACTGCCAGAAGGGTCAAGTGCATTCATTCATTCTCTCTCTCTCTCTCTCTCTCTCTCTCTCTCTCTCTCTCTCTCTCTCTCTCTCTCTCTCTCTCTCTCTCTCATATTTCACTATAAATCCTTTGTTCATATGAACAAACAAATAAACAAGTAACTTGTTTATCTGCAATCTGAAGAAATAAATTGGGTGATCACATATTTTCACAACCGCCACAGGTTACCTCGTTCAGGTGAAATATTACTTTAGCATTGTCCTTGATAAGTAATTCATTATCAAAACACAATGACAAATGCATCAATATACTCAAAATAAAATATAAATTCAGCCCTGATCTCTGGTATTGTCTATCAATAATTGGAGGGTCATCTTACTAACCTTCACACTACACTGTTTTAAAATCAATCAGCGGTATATTTGGTTGTTATATGTATCATGGTGGGGTTTTCTGGTCAGGTGTATGTGATGAGGCAAAGTCATAAGACAAAAGTGCCCTAATATTGAAGTGGACCAGGGGCAATAGGGGCAGAGGACAGTGTTTACAGCTCAAGAACAGGTGTTCTTGAGCTGTAAAGAACACCCCCATTCACGCATACTAACCTTCACACTACACTGTTTTAAAATCAATCAGCGGTATATTTGGTTGTTATATGTATCATGGTGGGGTTTTCTGGTCAGGTGTATGTGATGAGGCAAAGTCATAAGACAAAAGTGCCCTAATATTGAAGTGGACCAGGGGCAATAGGGGCAGAGGACAGTGTTTACAGCTCAAGAACAGGTGTTCTTGAGCTGTAAAGAACACCCCCATTCACGCAGTGATTATAGCCGGACAGATCTCAGCTGATATCCAGGGTCCATTGGACCCATTCTAAGGTAATATAAGCACCTGTTCAGATACAGCACAGTGCTCCTGTCTTACAATTTCCAACACAACACCTTTGGTTGTCTCTCAGCTATAGGTACCTCCATGGTTTGCACTGATGACCTCAACAATCCTGATGCAGGCAGACCTGCACAGTACGTGGTGCTTTCTTTGTGATGTGCTATTTCACGTGTGCATGGCCTTTGTACTCTGTGTGTCACGTCTTGCGAGCTGTGTGTCACGTCTTGCCAGTGCTTAAAGGTCACTTTGCTGTTTCTACAGCTCGTTCAAAAGCGCATTCATCATTTACGACGAGCACAGCACACCCACTGGGCACAGACCTCAATTCAATGTCTATTCCATATTGGTTCAAAGTATTTTTGTAATAGTAATGTTTTTTTGTGAGCTTTTGCTGTGATTGAGTGGACCTGGCAGGCCTGGCTGCCCAGTGGGTGGCAGGGCCTGGTTCCCCTGACTAGAACACAATCACACAAACAAAACACAATGCTGATGGTACAAGTCTGAATGGTAATGATGATAGACGATAAAAGGCGGCCTGTGGTGAATGGACATCAGCCCAGACAAGAATCTACAGGACCTTCGATCCTGTTACCTACAATATACCCAATTCTCTGGCACTCAACACACATACAGACAGTCCATGTCCCATTGTGTATTTCATTAGCCTCTTACAAATCAATACAATCAAGGTTAGTTGTGGTTGATCATTTAAAGCAAACAGCAGGAGGTTAAACCATGTACCACGTTAAATAATGATACTGTACATCGCTTACACCAACAGCTTTAGCCAAAATACACATGGAATAAACAAAACATGCAGTCAATAATACAGTAGGAAAAAATGAGGTAAGATAAGGGAGTTAAGGCAATAAATAGGCCATGGTGGCGAAGTAATTACAATATAGCAATTCAACACTGGAAGGGTAGATGTGCAGAAGATGAATGTGTAAGTAGAGATACTGGAGTGCAAAGGAGCAAGATAAATAAATAAATACAATATGGGGATGAGGTAGTCGGATGGGTTGTTTACAGATTGGCTATGTACAGGTGCAATGATCTGTGAGCTGCTCTGACAGCTGGTGCTTAAAGCTAGTGAGGGAGATATGAGTCTCCAACTTCAGTGATTTTTGCAGTTCGTTCCAGTCATTGGCAACAGAGAACTGAAAGGAAAGGTGGAAAAATTATGAATTGGCTTTGGGGGTGACCAGTGAGATATACCTGCTGGAGCTGGAGCACCAGGTTGGTCAGTTTTATGTGGGTATGTTTGGCAGCATGAGTGAAGGATGCTTTGTTGCGAAATAGGAAGATGATTTTAGATTTAATTTTGGTTTGGAGATGTTTAATGTGAGTTTGGAAGGAGAGTTTACAGTCTAACCAGACACCTAGGTATTTGTAGTTATCCACATATTCTAAGTCAGACGGCGGGCAGGTGCGGGCAGTGATCGGTTGAAGAGCATGCATTTAGTTTTACTTGCATTTAATAACAGTTGGATGCCACGGAAGGAGTGTTGTATGGCATTGAAGCTCGCCTAGAGGTTAGTTAACACAGTGTCCAACGAAGGGCCAGAAGTATACAGAATGGTGTCGTCTGCATAGAGGTGGATCAGAGAATCACCAGCAGCAAGAGCGACATCATTGATGTATACAGAGAAGAGAGTCGGCCCGAGAATTGAACCCTGTGGCACCCCCATAGAGACTACCAGAGGTCCGGACAACAGGCCTTCCGATTTGACACACTGAACTCTGTCAGAGAAGTAGTTGGTAAACCAGGCGAGGCAATCATTTGAGAAACCAAGGCTGTTGAGTCTGCCGATAAGAATGTGGTGATTGACAGAGTCGAAAGCCTTGGCCAGGTCGATGAATACGGTTGCACAGTAATGTCTCTTATCGATGGCGGTTATGATATCATTTAGGACCTTGAGCGAGGCTGAGGTGCACCCGTGACCAGCTCTGAAACCAGATTGCATAGCGGAGAAGATATGGTGGGATTCGAAAGGGTCGGAAATCTGTTTGTTAACTTGGCTTTCGAAGACCGTAGACAGACAGGGTAGGATAGATATAGGTCTGTAGCAGTTTGGGTCTAGAGAGTCTCCCCCTTTGAAGAGGGGGATGATCGCGGCAGCTTTCCAATCTTTGGGAATCTCAGACGATACGAAAGAGAGGTTGAACAGGCTAGTGATAGGGGTTGCAACAATTTCGGCAGATAATCTTAGAAAGAGAGGGTCCAGATTGTCTAGCCCGACTGATTTGTAGGGGTCCAGATTTTGCAGCTCTTTCAGAACATCAGCTATCTGGATTTTGGTGAAGGAGAAATCAGGGAGGCTTGAGTGAGTTGCTGTGGGGAGTGCAGGGCAGTTGACCGAGGTAGGGGTAGCCAGGTGGAAAGCATGGCCAGCCGTAGAAAAATGCTTATTGAACTTCTCAATTATAGTGGTGACTGTGGTGACAGTGTTTCCTAGCCTCAGTGCAGTGGGCAGCTGGGAGGAGGTGCTCTTATTCTCCATGGACTTTACAGTGTTCCAGAACTTTGGCGCCAGTAGGTCGTAGCAGACAGCATTATTAATCTTATCAGTAGCCTACATTATGAATGGCCTAATACAATGACTATCCTCATTGGAGCCTGATAAAGCTCTTAAAACCTAATGAACTGCAGGTGAGATTGTGACAAGTCAAAGTTTCTGGCCAATCGGGACAGTATAATATAGTAGTTAGACAGTTTATCAAGAGGCAGTTTATCAAGGTCAGCCCAACTGTGAGGCAAAGTGTTACTGTTGTAGTACGATCAAGGCAAGAGCAAGACCATCATCTGTATAGAAAAGCTTTGAGAAAATAATACCCACGGGAAGGGTGGCATGAGATTTGAACAGATTTGTGTGTAAGTTCTGCTGCAACTGAAGTGAAATCTCAGCTCTTTTCTGTTCTGTCCTTTTTCGAGGTCTTTCCTAAAAATGCTAAACTGTTTGGTTAACTGGAACACGCCAACCCCTCCATGCCTACTGGTGCTGTTGCCATGGAGACTTGTCTCTGTTACAGAACTGATTCAGTTACTATGGCAACCTGAAAATCCCCCAAAATGTGGAAAGTGGAGCACGTAACACACACACACACACAATGCTCTAATCCACATCTTGTCAGTGTTCATTTTGGCACTTTAAACAAAATTGAGTCAAGTCTTAGTCATTTTGACTAAAATATCGTTAAGTCTTAGTCACATTTTTGTCATTTGAATAATGATTTAATCTAGTCATTGTCAAAATGACGAAAACATTATTAACATTAACATTATTTCAGCTTTGATTTCTTTCATCACATTCCTAGTGGGTCAGAAGGTTACATACACTTAATTAGTATTTTGTAGCGTTGCCTTTAAATTGTTTAACTTGAGTCAAATGTTTTGGGGAGCCTTCCACAAGCTTCCCACAATAAGTTGGGTGAATTTTGGCCTATTCCTCCTGACAGAGCTGGTGTAACTGAGTCAGGTTTGTAGGCCTCCTTGCTCGCACACGCTTTTTCAGTTCTGCCCACAAATTGTCTATATGATTGAGGTCAGGGCTTTGTGATGGCTACTCCAATACCTTGACTTTGTTGTCCTTAAGTCATTTTGCCACAACTTTGGAAGTATGCTTGGGGTCATTGTCCATTTGGAAGAGCCATTTGCGACCAAGCTTTAGGGAGACTTGGCTACGTTGGCTACAGAACATGTATATGAAATGCAGTGGGAAAAGCGTGAGGGTTGTATGAGATTACATATTCAAAGACAGCCTACTTTTCTATAGCCTACTCAAGGGAGAGATAAACATAGCTAGACTGTTGTTTTATTATTAAACTCAGTACTGCTATTGTTTCTAATTTTGTAAAGCAGCATGTGTTTTTTAACCAGGCTAATGGTAGCTAACTAGAAAGCTGGTGGTGAGATAGTTAGGTGAAGCAAGAGTCACATGCACAGGCTCAGCCTGTCTGCTGCTCTGCCCACACTGATCGATTGCTCAACCGCAGCTTACCAGCTGATGTAGGCTGTGTTTGCCTGGTGTGACCCGTCCTTCCCACTGCTGAACACATTTTTTCTCTTCTTATTTTAGTCAACTGAAATAAATAATAATGTTTCTTTAGTTCTAGTTTTTTTCTGGGTCTATTTTGATGTTTGATTAAAAAAAAAAATGTTAACAAAATTAACCCTCCATCACATCAGTCATTCATCAAAGCCAGAGCTCATGTGACGAATAGGGATTGCAGATTTATTGACCATGTTTAGATTTGTGCAAAACAGATTATCATTCCTCATGCTTTTGTATATGAATATTTATCATACCATTTAATCCTTCCCTGTCCATCTCTATTTCCTCCCTCTCCATATGTTCCCTTGATGAAACACAGTGTCCTCAGATCACAGGTGCAGAGCTTTGGATAAAAGCGCCTGCTAAATAGCATATATTATTATTATTATTATATTATATTATCAAATGCACCCACCCACACAGTCATCCACACTTATACACACATACCCCTCCACCCCCAAACATAGTAGAAAAGTACACACCAAATCCCAGTCAGTAAGAGAAAGAAAGCCACAGAGAGTTTCTGAAGAAGCTTATGAAAGGGCCTATAAACACAGAGCACCAGAACGAGTAGCTTGGAACAAGGATTTACAAAAGGACTGCATGGGGAACAGAGGCAGAGCAGTGAAGGGCTTCAAACTGCAAGCCTGGGCGACTGATAAGAGATTAACTATGGTCAAGTTCAGTTTTAGTATCGACCTTGATAACGATAACAGGGTATATGCACAAGAGTGTGAAATTGACCACAGATGAAATAGCTGATCCCTGCCTTTCTTATGATGATAAATCAGTTCATAACTGATGTTGGTGTTGGTCCAATATCTGGTAGGGGGGTGAATTGTCAGTTTTCTGCTTGGTAATGAATATGAATTAATGACATTTCCAGTAATTAGAGGATTTCCTCGTTGAAGCATTGACTCGGCAGTTCTAGCTGACGTCAGTTATTGGGCCTACAGCAAGATGGATTGTTATTGAAACTGTCCTTGAACGCAATGCGACTTTACTACTCTAAGTTGTGACGTAAGAGGCGGGGCTAACAATTTGGAAATCTGCTGTACAATTATGGATGTGTTTATGATTCATTTTGTAGCTTCCCCCTTACGATCCTTCAAAGCAGGGACCGAGAGACTGAAAAACAGATTCTATCTCAAGGCCATCAGTCTGTTAAACAGTCACCACTAACATTGAGTGGCTGCTGCCAACACACTGACTCAACTCCAGCCACTTTAATAATGGGAATTGATGGAAATTGATGTAAAATATATCACTAGCCACTTAATATAATGTTTACATACCCTACATTCTTCATCTCACATGTATATGTATATACTGTACCCTATATCACCTACTGCATCTTTATGTAATACATGTATCACCAGCCACTTTAAACTATGCCACTTTGTTTACATGCCCTACATTACTCATCTCATATGTATATACTGTACTCAATACCATCTACTGCATCTTGCCTATGTCGTTCTGTACCATCATTCATTCATGTACATATTCTTTATCCCTTTACATTCTGTGTTGTCTGTTCACACTGCTATTTTATTTTACCTTTATTTAACCAGGCAAGTCAGTTACGAACAAGTTCTTATTTTCAATGGCGGCCTGGGAACAGTGGGTGAACTGCCTGTTCAGGGGCAGAACAAGCTTGTCAGCTCGGGGGTTTGAACTCTCAACCTTCCGGTTACTAGTCCAACGCTCTAACCACTAGGCTACACTGCCTCTTTATCTTGGCCAGGTCGCAGTTGTAAAGGAGAACTTGTTCTCAACTAGCATACCTGCTTAAATAAAGGTGAAATAAAATAAAAATAAAATAAAAGTGTATAAGGTAGTAGTTTTGGAATTGTTAGGTTAGATTACTCGTTGGTTATTACTGCATTGTCGGAACTAGAAGCACAAGCATTTTGCTACACTCGCATTAACATCTGCTAACCATATGTATGTGACAAATAAATTTGATTTGATTTGACTTTGAGTCTTACTGTAAGCAGGTATGTGTCCAAGGCTTGGTACAGTACACAGCAGAGGCCTTAGTATCAGTGTATCATGGGTGAATGAATGGATGGCACACACATCGTGTCTGTGTATGTGGGTCGTCTGACTGCAGGCCCTGATTGAGTGAGCCACTCAGCTCATACCGGTTGGGATCGGATCATGGTGGACATAGGGGTGGGCAGGAGTCTGCGTGACTTTCCCTCAGGCGCCGTGTGCCCTTCATGGTGCATAATCAAGCTGCCCTCCACAGCCTAGGCCTCCATCAGCCCAGTAAACATCAAGCCCACACGTCAGACTCCACAGACGTCATCGGCCCATCTAGACCTCAGCATTCTCTCTCTCAACCTCCATGTGTCACATTAATTACATCCTCAACATGGACCTCCTTGATGATGGATCAAATATACTGTCTCTCTCAGCCGCCATCATTCAACTTCACTACATCCACAATCTCTCCCTCTAAAGACATCTGCTGAATAACAAAAATGTCATGGAAAATGAGCCCATCAGTCTATAATGATCCAAGTACAACTCATATCCGGTGTCTCTAAACCGACACTCCACTTTAACAACCCATCACTGCTCAGTTTACAGCTCCACTACTGATAAAGGCCTGTAAGCCTCTTTATGTATCCTGTCACTTCGCCCCTTCAACTATCTCACACATGCATCAGGTGAGCCATGCCTGTAGTGTAAAGCAGCATTCCTCACATACTTTTCACGTTGTCAAGCTGTGGTATTACCCTACCCAGTTCAGCATTTTCCAATCCTGGTAAGCCGATTTGGATGTGGAACAAAAGCTCTGCTGCCACTCGGAAACAACGGCTTCCAATACGAGGGTCAGAGGGTACATGTAAACCCAAAATGTTACTTAGGGAGATTGCCACTCCCTGGTGTGTTGTTATGTGTTAATAACAATTAGACTACGTTACCCAGTAGGCTATGCGGGGGGTTGAAGAATGCTTTGCATGGCTAAACATGGAGTTTTCTAGCTGAAGTATATGTTATTTAAAAGGAGTTAAACCTACGCCCCAGTTTGTCATTATATAAGGAACAATCATAACATGGTGTCAGATTGGTAGTCGCTATGACGAGACAGAGAAAAGAAAGGAGTAACTCTGCATATTTCCGCATCAAAAAATGGAACATTCTACCACAAGTCAAGTGACGTGAGTAGTCGAAGATGCTAGCTTGCAAGAGCGAGGACAACGGGCCGCAGCAGCGAGAGTGACAGCAGCGAGAGTGACAGCAGCGAGAGTGACAGCAGCGAGAGTGAGGCTGCATTGGAATCTGTTGACGAACAAGTTGATGAACAACATACGTAAGAGAAATTGACACTGTTCCTGTTCTCCGTCATGGATAGTCCTCCTACTCACTCCTATGCAGTTAATAGGCAATTTAGCTGACAATTGGAAACGTTTCAAGCAGAGATTCAATATCTACCAAGCAGCCAGTGGTGCAGGGGGAGATGATGACAAATTGAAAGCTTCCTTAACATTGACTGTGCTAATGGCTAAATTTGAGGAGTACTTTGTACCAAGCCAGAATGTCACGTTTGAGAGATAAAAGTTTTTCTCTCATGATCAGAAACAGGGACTCAGTTTGGACCCGTATTTGGCTGAGCTGAACACACTGAGAAAAACTTGTGAATTTGAAAATCTGAAAGACTCACGAGTGAAAGACAGGATAGTCTGTGGCATACATGATAATGGACTTAAGGAGAGATTGCTGCGTGAGCTAGATTTAACTGTGGATAAAGCAGTGAATATATGTCGAGCAGCTAAAAGGACCAGAGCACAAGCTAAAGAGCTGCTCATGGATGAGACGTCTGTACATGCAATAAAAAGAGAGGAGCACCACACACAACGCCTTACAAAACAAAAACAAGCAAAAGAGAGAAATCAAAACACTTCATGTGGAAAATGTGGATTTATCCACAAGCCCAAAAAATGCCCTGCACATGGCAAATCATGTAACAACTGTAACGACGCATGGAAAAGATGGACGTCATTACAATAATGGATGAACATACAGACTGGGTTAAGCTCACTGGTTATTGTGGGGGAAAAGAACAGCGATCTCAGGATATGTCTAGACCCGAGAGATCTCAACAAAGCAATCAAGGGAGAGCATTTCAAGTTGCCAACCAGAGAAGAGATAATGTCAGTAAGCTTGATGCCTCATCAGGATTCTGGCAAATGAAGCTAGATGATGCAAGCTCAAGGCTATGCACATTCAACACACCTGAAGGCAGGTACAGATTTCTTTACCATATGGGAATCTCTCAGCACTAGCACTCAGCACTAATGTGAAAAGACAATCCATATGATCTTCGAGCACATTCCAGGACTGGAGAATATGATGGATGACATCATCGTCTGGGGGTCCACAAAAGAAGAACACGATGCGAGAGTGAGACAAGTGCTGGACCTGACACGGAACGTCAACCTAAAACTAAACAAGGACAAATGCGAGTTGTCATTCCCATGACACTACGCAAAGAAATGCTCCAGAAAATACACGAGGGCAACTTGGGTGAGGAAAAATGCAAACGACGAGCACGAGAAGTAGTGTACTTGCCAAGAATGAACCAGGAAATCAGCCAGACCACTGATTAGTGTGAACTGTTTTTGACCTGCAGGCCAAAGCAGCAAGCAGAGCCGCTAATGCCTCATCCAGTACCCAACACACCCTACTACAAAGTTGGAGTTGACCTTTTTGACTGCAATGGCAAAAATCACGTTGTTGTTACCGACTACTACTCAAACTACCCTGAAGTAGCAACATTGCCAACTACCTCCAGCAAAGCTGTAATCACCTACCTGAAATTAGTCTTTGCAAGACATGGGGATGCGTCTGAACTGTACTCAGTCAATGGCCCGTAGTTCTCAAGTTCCGAATTTCGATCGTTCACTAACGACTGGGGATTCCAACACAACACCTCCACCCCCAACTACCCAAGGTCCAATGGCTTAGCAGAGAGTTCAGTCAAAATTGTCAAAGGTCTGATGAAAAAGGCACACGATGGAAATGAGGATTTCCTAAAAATCTGAACTACCGCAGCGCACCGCTGCAGAACGGACTTTCACCTGCACAAATATTGAAGGGATGTCGCATCAGAACCAACCTACCCATCCATGAGGACTTGCAGAGGTGCTCACAAAGTCAAACTCGCAAAGGAAAATCAGAAAGACAAACAAAAACAGCGACACGACAAAAGTGCAAGACACTTACCTGAACTGAAACCTGGAGATCATGTACGACTCTGAGACATCACTACAGGAATCTGGATGCAGCAAGGGTGTGTGCAGAGAGAAGTTGCACCGCGATCCTATGAGATCCAAACGGAGCATGGATCACAACTGAGATGAAACAGAGTGGATCTAAGGCTGCAGCCATTCACTCAAAGGACTGAGGATCATCAGGAGGATACTGCTGGAGCGTCAAATGCCTTTAGAAATGTGTAATTCTGTCAGAACACCCTGACTGACAATGAACGCTGTCCAACTGTTTCAGGAAGCACTTCAGCAGAACAACCAAAAAGGACTGTCAGAGCCCCTGAAAGGCTTATGGAGAATTGCTGAAAAAAAGGGGCACCTGGACTGAGTGTTTTGTTAATGTGAAAAGAAAAGGAAAGAGCCACAATAGAGTATTGTTGGACAGACTATATTTAGTTGAAAAAAATAAAAATTGGGGGGAACGAAATGTGTGTTATTGAAAATTGCATGTTATGCAGGTTGAGTAAACAAATGTGATGTGACGTGTAGTTGCATTAAAAAGTAGTTTTCTTTTAATTAAAGGAAAGAAGATGTGTTGGTATGTGTTAATAACATTTAGACTACGCTACCTAGCAGGCTATGCGGGGGGTTGAAGAATGTCTTGCATGGCTAAACATGGAGTTTTCTAGCTGAAGTATATGTTCATTAAAAGTAGTAAACCTACACCCCATTTTGTCATTATATAAGGAACAAACATAACACCTGGTTCTACCAGCCTAGTACTTTACACAATACCAAATGTTTTCCGCTCTTGTAGTTTTTCTGGATTGCAGAGAATAATCTGAGCCCTAACACGAGGGTCATAAACGTGCTACAACAGGTGTGGCAGTCACAGACGTCTCAGCCGGACTGAAAACAAAGAAAAACACCTCAACTGCATAACAGGATAAACTTTCAAATAGTGTGACGCATGTAATGAAAAGTGTCCTTAATTTTTCCATTGTGCACTCATAGACCCCAAGACCAGTCCATCGACAGGCAAAGGGACATTCTCCAAATCATATAAACTCCATTTAGTTACAGTGCCTTGCGAAAGTATTCGGCCCCCTTGAACTTTGCGACCTTTTGCCACATTTCAGGCTTCAAACATAAAGATATAAAACTGTATTTTTTTGTGAAGAATCAACAAAAAGTGGGACACAATCATGAAGTGGAACGACATTTATTGGATATTTCAAACTTTTTTAACAAATCAAAAACTGAAAAAAATGGGCGTGCAAAATTATTCAGCCCCTTTACTTTCAGTGCAGCAAACTCTCTCCAGAAGTTCAGTGAGGATCTCTGAATGATCCAATGTTGACCTAAATGACTAATGATGATAAATAAAATCCACCTGTGTGTAATCAAGTCTCCGTATAAATGCACCTGCACTGTGATAGTCTCAGAGGTCCGTTAAAAGCGCAGAGAGCATCATGAAGAACAAGGAACACACCAGGCAGGTCCGAGATACTGTTGTGAAGAAGTTTAAAGCCGGATTTGGATACAAAAAGATTTCCCAAGCTTTAAACATCCCAAGGAGCACTGTGCAAGCAATAATATTGAAATGGAAAGAGTATCAGACCACTGCAAATCTACCAAGACCTGGCCATCCCTTTAAACTTTCAGCTCATACAAGGAGAAGACTGATCAGAGATGCAGCCAAGAGGCCCATGATCACTCTGGATGAACTGCAGAGATCTACAGCTGAGGTGGAAGACTCTGTCCATAGGACAACAATCAGTCGTATATTGCACAAATCTGGCCTTTATGGAAAAGTGGCAAGAAGAAAGCCATTTCTTAAAGATATCCATAAAAAGTGTTGTTTAAAGTTTGCCACAAGCCACCTGGGAGACACACCAAACATGTGGAAGAAGGTGCTCTGGTCAGATGAAACCAAAATTCAACTTTTTGGCAACAATGCAAAATGTTATGTTTGGCGTAAAAGCAACACATGCCATCACCCTGAACACATCATCCCCACTGTCAAACATGGTGGTGGCAGCATCATGGTTTGGGCCTGCTTTTCTTCAGCAGGGACAGAGAAGATGGTTAAAATTGATGGGAAGATGGATGGAGCCAAACATAGGACCATTCTGGAAGAAAACCTGATGGAGTCTGCAAAAGACCTGAGACTGGGACAGAGATTTGTCTTCCAACAAGACAATGATCCAAAACATAAAGCAAAATCTACAATGGAATGGTTCAAAAATAAACATATCCAGGTGTTAGAATGGCCAAGTCAAAGTCCAGACCTGAATCCAATTGAGAATCTGTGGAAAGAACTGAAAACTGCTGTTCACAAATGCTCTCCATCCAACCTCACTGAGCTTGAGCTGTTTTGCAAGGAGGAATTGGGAAAAAATGTCAGTCTCTCGATGTGCAAAACTGATAGAGACATACCCCAAGCGACTTACAGCTGTAATCGCAGCAAAAGGTGGCGCTACAAAGTATTAACTTAAGGGGGCTGAATAATTTTGCACGCCCAATTTTTCAGTTTTTGATTTGTTAAAAAAGTTTGAAATATCCAATAAATGTTGTTCCACTTCATGATTGTGTCCCACTTGTTGTTGATTCTTCACAAAAAAATACAGTTTTATATATTTATGTTTGAAGCCTGAAATGTGGCAAAAGGTCGCAAAGTTCAAGGGGGCCGAATACTTTCGCAAGGCACTGTAATTGTTTTAATTGAGTTGTGAACTGCCATTGCCCTTGGCTGTGAAAGAGGTGTAACTGGGTGGACAGGGTGAAGGAGTGACATCAGATTCAGTCCTCTTTATTCTCTCCATGAACCACACCTGTGTAGAAGAAGTGACTCATTTTCCCACAGGATGGCTTATTTAAACATACTTCCTCCCTGCAAGTGTGGTGTGCCATGGTGACACAAGAGTATTTCAGTGGTCAATTTAACAGCCCTGTCATTTCTATTTACTGTCTTTCCTCTCACAACCGCCCCCCCCCCACACCTTATTTTACAACACCCCGTGCCCCCCCCCACCTTATTTTACAACACCCTGTGCCCCCCCCCACCTTATTTTACAACACCCCGTGCCCCCCCCACCTTATTTTACAACACCCCGTGCCCCCCCACCTTATTTTACAACACCCTGTGCCCCCCCACCTTATTTTACAACACCCCGTGCCCCCCCTTATTTTACCACCCCGTTCCCCCCATTTTACAACACCCCGTGCCCCCCCACCTCATTTTACAACACCCCCCCCCCACCTTATTTTACAACACCCCGTGCCCCCCCACCTTATTTTACAACACCCCGTGCCCACCCCCACCTTATTTTACAACACCCCGTGCCCCCCCCACCTTATTTTACAACACCCCGTGCTTCCCCCCACCTTATTTTACAACACCCCGTGCTTCCCCCACCTTATTTTACAATACCCCGTGCCCCTCCCACTCCTTTCCTAGAACTATTATTCGCTCAATGACAGGAAAGTGCTTTTCCACAAAGAAATGTCTTTATTTTACTTCCAACATACAACATACTGTTGACACACAGGTATACAAGAGAGGTATCTTGCAAAAAAACTAGATTCACCAATGTCATCAGAACAGAACATTTAGAACAGTAATATGGAATGTAGTAATTATTTTCTCCATTTTGTTTCTAATTTTTTTTGTTTCGTTTATTTTTAAGAAATATTTCAAATAAATAAAGATTCTATATACACATTCTCTATATAGTATGTATTGTCCTAATCAATATATTCTCTTCTTCAGTCACCATTTCAGGAATGACAAACAAAGAAAGTTACAAAGTAATGATGTTATCCCCTTATTACCCCCTACTTTAAATGTCAATGATTTAGGGACAAAACAGTATGGGGGGGGGGGAAATACGAAATGTCAGCCATAGGAGAGCGAGGAGATCACTTGTTACAAAGCTGCCAGCCCCGTTCAGTCTGTACAGAAGCAACCCCCACTCGTGTGTGCTGTGCTGTTGGGGGAACATCAGTCCCAACTCCATCCACAAACACCTCATGTCACCTTACAGTTTAATAAGCACCAAGTCTGACTCCCAGAACTACACTTAAGCTTTGCGTCTCTCTCTCAGAGAGACCATACAGTAAAGAAAACAGTCTGTAACAGAGGAGCAGAGAGGTGGAAACGAGAGGAAAGGAGGACAGAATGATACAGGAGTCCTTGAGCCTGTTAATAGACCAGAGTCTCAGTCACAATCTCTCCCACCACATAGAAAAGAAAGAAAGGAACAAAGAGAGAGAACAGTCACAGAGACAAGATGCAAACGAGTGCACAAGTGGTCCTGTCCCGTGTTGGTTCAGTGGGAGGGTGGGGAGTGCAGAACCGACTCCAGCGTGGCCTCTACCCCGGGCCAGAAACTCCCTGGTTGTCCCCTACAGTAGGTGGGGGGTCAGACCCCCAGCCGTGTGGTGGCCATTAGGACCAGGCCATTGTCGGAGGAGGGTAAAGCAGGGCTACAGCTACAGCTCAGTGCTGTTATTCCCAGGTTAGGTTTGAGTTTCAAAGAGTGGAGGCTCAGTCTTTAGTCGGCGCTGTGCTCCTCCAGCTGGGAGATGATGGTGATGAGGTTTTGCAGGCCAAAGATGTAGCCGCTGTCCTGACCCTCATGCACAACACTGTCCTCCCCGTAATGGCGACATGTTGTATGAGCAAAGTCTATCATCCTCACATCCACTGCCGGGCTGCTGGCCTCCCCTGCTGCACCACGGGACGAGCGACCGACGCTACTGCTACTGCTACCGTTACTGCTACTGCTACCGTTACTGCTACTGCTACCGTTACTGCTCCCTCCAGCACTGCTGCCAGCTGCCGAGCCACGGGTGAACCCAAACGCCCCCTCTTCCTCTTCCTCATCTGAGAGCTCGTCCTCATCACCCTCCTCTCCTCCGCGGTGGCGTCGAGTGGGGGCGCGAGGGCGGGGGGGCTCCCCATCATAGATGATGAGTAGGGAGGAGGAGTAGAAGCGGTAAGACTCGCAAGACTCCAGGGTTTCCTGCATCTCCCGGAGCTTCCGCAGCACCGGGGAGAGCAGCTCGCGCCGCAGACGCTGCCCATCGTGGAAGAACTGGAAAAGGGCCTCTTTGAAGCCCGGCAGGCTCAGCTTCCTCCCGTGGTACTTGTTCATGAACATCAGCTGGCCTGAGTCTGACTGGTACACCTGCATGCCACAAAGCCGGACACCGATTGAGGCGGAAGTGCTCTGTTGACATTTGCGGATCTGGTTGGCCTTCTTCTCCTCTGACGCATCGTCACCATGCTGCCGCGTGCCCATCTTCAGGTCCAGGACGCACGGCACCGCGTGACGCCACGTCAGGTTCTCCAACAGGATGAATTTGTATTGGTTGCGATGTTTGGAGTTCTCCTTCATCCTCTGGAGGTGCTGCTGGTGGCATTTCAGACTCCAGGGGTTGTGTTTGATCTGCTTCCGATCTAGGCTGTAGCGGAGAACCTCTGCCTGCTGCTGCACCTCCGCACCGTTATAACTACACACAGAGAGGAAAGAGAGGTTAGATATCTGCCAATCACCATACAGTACATATTTGCTGTATAGAATCTATGAATCTATGTTGGTGTTTGGATATATTTGTATATACAGTATGTGTACCGATGTAACACTGTATGTGCTCACCTTTTGCTCTTGTTCTCTTTAGTGCTCTGTCTGACCCGGTCTTTGCTGTAGTTGTCATTATCTAGCAATAGGGACGATGATTTCTTGTTGCCCCACTTGATCATCTTACTCTTAGGCTCGCATTCAGCTGAGGGGTCCTTGTTTTCCATGTTCTCTGGTTCATTGTGGAGGGGGTAAGCGATGAGACACAGGTTGCCCTCTTCATCTTCCTCAAAGCTGACTGACACCACACCTGAGAGAGGGAGAGATGGAGGGAAGCGGGAAAGAGAACGATAGGAAGGCGGTTAGTACCCGGCATTGGATTTTTTATTTTATAATGCTATGATGAAGCCAAAACCTCCCAGTAACTGGTTAGTCATAGGCAGTTCTTACCAACTGGGTCCTGCTTCCAGCCAAATACACTCTGTAAAGAGAAAGACAAACACAAACAAACACAGGCTTTCCTATTGAGGGAGCAGAGAGAGAGAGCGGGTAGGGGGGCAAGGAGGCAGCAGAGAGAGAGAGCGGGTAGGGGGGCAAGGAGGCAGCAGAGAGAGAGAGCGGGTAGGGGGCAAGGAGGCAGCAGAGAGAGAAAGCGGGTAGGGGGCAAGGAGGCAGCAGAGAGAGAGAGCGGGTAGGGGGCAAGGAGGCAGCAGAGAGAGAAAGCGGGTAGGGGGGCAAGAAGATAGCAGAGAGAGAGAGCGGGTAGGGGGGGCAAGGAGGCAGCAGAGAGAGAGAGCGGGTAGGGGGGCAAGGAGGCAGCAGAGAGAGAGAAGGTAGGGGGGCAAGGAGGCAGCAGAGAGAGAGAGAAGGTAGGGGGGCAAGTAGGCAGCAGAGAGAGAGCGGGTAGGGGGGCAAGGAGGCAGCAGAGAGAGAGAGCGGGTAGGGGGCAAGGAGGCAGCAGAGAGAGAGAGCGGGTAGGGGGGGCAAGGAGGCAGCAGAGAGAGAGAGCGGGTAGGGGGCAAGCAGGCAGCAGAGAGAGAGAGCGGGTAGGGGGGCAAGTAGGCATCAGAGAGAGAGAGCGGGTAGGGGGCAAGTAGGCAGCAGAGAGAGAGAGCGGGTAGGGGGCAAGGAGGCAGCAGAGAGAGAGAGCGGGTGGGGGGCAAGTAGGCAGCAGAGAGAGAGAGCGGGTAGGGGGGCAAGTAGGCAGCAGAGAGAGAGAGCGGGTAGGGGGGCAAGGAGGCATCAGAGAGAGAGAGCGGGTAGGGGGGCAAGTAGGCAGCAGAGAGAGAGAGCGGGTAGGGGGCAAGGAGGCATCAGAGAGAGAGAGAGCGGGTAGGGGGGCAAGTAGGCAGCAGAGAGAGAGAGCGGGTAGGGGGGCAAGGAGGCATCAGAGAGAGAGAGCGGGTAGGGGGCAAGTAGGCAGCAGAGAGAGAGAGCGGGTAGGGGGGCAAGGAGGCAGCAGAGAGAGAGAGCGGGTAGGGGGCAAGGAGGCAGCAGCAACAACAATGTATGTGTTCCCAAGTACTTCAAATGTGTGCGTGAGAATGAACCCAAGAAGCAAAGAGATACACAAACACCACAGGAGGCTCGAATGTATGACACTCAGTCCAACCTTTATTGAGAAACTACCAAACCCACCCAAAACCACACATTAACTGATACACATAGTGTTACAATGTTTCAACGCAACCCAAAGGAAACGACAGCAAAGATACACTGTATAAACTCAAAAACAACCACGACAACAACACACCTGAATTATATTTCATAAAGATACAACAGTTCCATCAAGTTGGGCATTTTGTGAGCACCGTCTCTCTATTTTAAGAGTCCATTCAGGTTTGACTTGCCTTTTTATACAGCATTTCAAGGCAATAATCCAAACACACTAACAAATTAAAAAGGGAAGGGATGGATGGAGTGGTGGGAAGGACAGGGTGGTGGGAAGGACAGGGTGGTGGGGAGGACTGGGTGGTGGGAAGGAGGGTGGTGGGGAGGAGGGTGGTGGGAAGGACAGGGTGGTGGGAAAGACAGGGTGGTGGGGAGGAGGGTGGTGGGGAGGAGGGGGGTGGGTCTCCAGAACACTTTCATAGAAAACTGTACACACTTACTTATTCCTGGGATCATTTATGATGCGTTCCCCAAACATGCACACACCCCTACCCCACTCTACCTAATAAACCCCTGTAGAAGGGCCTGTGTATTGCAACCCTCTCTGCAGGCTGGGGGAAGGGGGCAGTGGGTGTCAAGACAGGAAGAGCAAACATCACAGCTGCAGGGGCTGACAGATAAATTAGAGAGAGAGAGGGAGGGATTGGGAGATGGAGAGAGATAGGGAGGAGGATGGATATTCAGCATCCCATTGAATATAAACATGATAATAAGACTGACAATAAAAGCAAATCCCAGCCTTTCTGAAATACAAACAAAAACATCCCTGGTTTACAATGGAGGGAAGGTTCTCTGCAGCATCAAGACAGACCCTTCATTAAGGCCTATGTGTATGAAGTGATAACGGGTGTGTTGGCCAGTGACATGGAGGACAATGGGACCCAGTGCTTATCTCTCCTCTGCAGCTCCCGCCTTTAGTGATGTCATGCACAGTGATGTCACTACCCTGCAGCAGTTAACCCTCTGCTGGCCAGGCCTGTTTCAACTGTCAGAGCTGCACTGTCAGCGGGGCATGTGAGGATGAGTGTTTAAGTGCCTGCGACTCATGTGTTTGTGAGTACGTGAGTGTGTGAACGTGACTGTATATGGACCAACATACGTTTGTAAGAGTGTGAGAGTGTGTGTAAAAGTGTTTTGAGCAGAAGTGAATGTGTTTGTTATGTAATATTCTCAGTGTCACCAGACATCTGTGCTCTTCTTTCTATAGCTTCATCTCCCATCCAAATCACACTGGGTTTTTTTATAGTTCCACGACGCATTGCTGCGGAGTCAGATACCACGCTAGTGCCTCAACTCTGTCACATGGCCAGGGTAGGAGTGACTTGATAGAAAGTGTGTGTGAGATGTGCGTGTGTAGGCCGATCTGTGAGCGCAAGTGCCAGGAGACACCGTATGTAGCATCACGGTCAATGAAAAACAACACAGAGTGAGATTTTCCACCCAAGGTGTGTGAGAGTGTTTGTGTGTGTATTCGTTAACCACACATTTTTTTTATTGAACCTTTATTTAACTATCCATGACAGGCTGATGTCCAGTCAGACACCGCTATCTCTCCCATTCAGCATTCCGTCTCTGATGATCAGCCCCATTATTATTGAGTATGCTGGAAACTGGATCCTTCCTCCAGGAACTTTAGCCCTCTTCGGAGATGCAGGCAGGTGCAGGGCTACTGGGCTTTTATCCCTACTGTCAGGAGAAGGCCTGGGGCCGACTATGGTCTGAGCAGACAAGATACTGTTGGTCCTCTGTGATATTTAAAAGGTGATCGAATCCAATGGAACAAAATATAATATAAAACACATTAAATCTTGTTTGTGTGACTGACACCCAACCAAGGACACCTTTGTGTGGGAGGGTTGTATCTGTCTAATGCAGAATGCCTGGCTCACACCTATCCATCAGGGGATAAAGATCCTGTCATACACAACCCCACCACCATTACATAACCTGACACTGCAGAGCCCTGATGTATCATGCAGTCACATACTGTCTGTCCCCAACCCCCCACTTAAGCACCACCATGAAACGAATCCCTTTGTGCTGCTGTGGTACTGCAATCTCCAGTGACCTTCTGTAATCCTAAATGCAGCTAATGTTACAAAACACTGCAGCTGACCATATCAGTGGAGAAACCAGGGAGAGATTAAGAGGTGGATGTAGAAAGATAGAGAGAGAAGATGGGTGATGGGGAGAGAAATGTGGGGCAGTAGCAGTGGCGCACACAGCATAATGGATGTTATTCAGATGATGGTAGCGTTATATTGTAGGTTTAGGTTGGATCAGGGAATAAGCTTACCTCTGTACTGGGGGGTGAACTTCCTCATTTCGGGGGGCAGGCTCTTGTAGAACTGGTGTTCTCGGGGGATGAGGGGCTTGCAGATGGTCTGGTCGCCGAAACGCAGTACGCAAGAGTGGCCCCCCACCTGGTGCACAAAGGGCTCAAGCATCACCCCTTTCCCGGGATAGGGGAGCGTCCCGTCTGCCTGCATAAGGGCTTCTAGAGCAGGACTCATCCTCACTCCGCATCGGACAGCTAAACTGGAGGGGCCCACGATGAGGCTGCTCGGGCTGCCTATCTTCTGGCTGTACCGCTCTTTTTCGCTGGGGGGCGTTAGAGGACACCTGCTCGGACAGCAGAGACCACAGCAGGAAAAAGAAAGGGTGCAGCAGGAAGGAGAAGAGAAAAAACGTTTAGTTCCCCGTGCTATCCTGGTCCGAAAGCAGAGTAGTATAGTCCAGGTTTGGGTTAAGGTAATCTCCCTGTGTACGTAGTGCTAGTAAATCATTATTTTCGACAGGTCTGGGGCTGTAGGTTGTGTGTGAGAGCGAGTGTAGATTGTTCCTGACTCTGTCTGTCGCCGATACTGAACTGGGATCTGTACTGAGCTCAGATCAAGAAAAATATAAAAACAGGTCGGCCCCGCCTCATACCCGTTTCAGCCTATCAGAGCTCAGCAGCTGTTGTTGGGTGGGAACTAAGCACTGAGATCAGGAACAAGCAAACAAAGGAAGGAGAGCACTGCAGAGAGAGAGAGAGAGAGAGAGAGAGAGAGAGAGAGAGAGAGAGAGAGAGAGAGAGACACAGACAGACAGACAGACAGACAGACAGACAGACAGACAGACAGACAGACAGACAGACAATACATAGGCCAGTACGTTAATATCTGTTGAATTGGTTGCTGCTTATGAAACATTTTACTTAGCATTCCGATGCCACTGCAGAAGAGAATTTGAATCTGGGAGAGAGAGACCCATGTGAAAAACATACTGTAGTATTTACTGTGGTGTTTTTGTTGACTGTAGTATTTACTGAAGGGGGAGTTTCTCCTTGAGGAAACCCTACTGCAGAAATACCAACAGATTTTCTGTAGATAGCAAGGACTTGGTTCTGAATGGTGGTGTAAAGTACTTAAGTAAAAATACTTTGAAGTGCTACTTAAGTAGTTTTTGGGGGTATCTGTACTTTACTAATGATATATTTTACAACTTTTACTTGACTACATTCCTCAAGAAAATAATGTACTTTTTACTCCAATTATTTTCCCCGACACCCAAAAATTCTAGTTACATTTTCAATGCTTAGCAGGACAGGAAGATGGTCCAATTCACACACTCACCAAGAGAACATCTCTGGCATCTCTACTGATTCTGATTTGATGGACTCACTAAACACAAATCAAATCCAATTTTATTAGTCACATGTGCCCAATACAACAGGTGTTGACCTTACAATGATATGCTTACTTACGAGCCCCTAACCAACAGTGCAGTTTCAAAAAATACAGATAAGAATAAGAGATAAAAGTAACAAGTAATTAAAGAGCAGCAGTAAAAAAATATATATATGTATTTTATATATATATATATATATATATATATATATATATATATATACAAGGGGGTGCAAAGTCAATGTGTGTGTGTATGTGTGGGGGGGGGGGACACCAGTTAGTTAAGGTAGTATGTACATGTAGGTAGACTTAATTAAGTGGTGTGGGGCAATGCAAATACTCTCGGTAGCCATTTGACTAGATGTTCAGCAGTCTTATGTCATGGGGGTAGAAGCTGTTAAGAAGCCTCTTGGACCAAGACTTGGCACCCCGGTACCGCTTGCCATGTGGTAGCAGAGAGAAGAGTCTATGACTAGGGAGGCTGGAGTCTTTGACAATTTTTAGGGCCTTCCTCTAACACCACCTGGTGTAGAGGTCCTGGATGGCAGGAAGCTTATGTACTGGGCCATTCGCACTAAACCTTTATTTAACTAGGCAAGCCAGTTAAGAATAAATATCTTATTTACAATGACGGCTTAGGAACAGTGGGTTAACTGCCTTGCTCAGAAAGACAGATTTTTTTTTACCTTGTCAGCTCAGGGATTCAATCTAGCAACCTTTCGGTTACTGGCCCAATGCTCTAACCACTAGGCTACCTGTCGCCACTAGGCTACCTGCCGCAGTGCCTTGCGGTCAGAGGCCGAGCAGTTGCCATAACAGGCAGTGATGCAACCAGTCAGGATGCTCTCGATGGTGCAGCTGAAAAACCTTTTGAGGATCTGAGGACCCATGCCAAATCTCTCTTGGGGGGAATATGTTTTGTTGTGTCCGTTTCATGAATGTCATGGTGTGCATGGACCATGTTAGTTTGTTGGTGATGTGGACACCAAGGAACTTGAAGCTCTCAACCTGCTCCACTGCAGCCCCATCAATGAGAATGGGGTTGTGCTCGGTCCTTTTTTTCCTGTACTCTACAATCCTCTCCTTTGTCTTGATCACATTGAGGGAGAGGTTGTTGTCCTGGCACCACATGGCCAGATCTCTGACCTCCTCCCTATAAGCTGTCTCGTTGTTGTTGGTGATCAGGCCTACCACTGTTGTGTCATCGGCAAATTTAATGATAGTATTGGACTCGTGCCTGGCCATGCAGTCATGAGTGAACAGGGAGTACAGGAGGGGGCTGAGCATGCATCCCTGAGGGGCCACCGTGTTGAGGATCAGCGTGGCGGATTTGTTGTTACCTACCCTTACCACCTGGGGACGGCCTGTCAGGAAGTCCAGGATCCAGTTGCAGAGGGAGGTGTTATGTCCCAGGGTCCTTAGCTTATTGATGAGCTTTGAGGGCACTATGGTGTTGAACGCTGAGCTGTAGTCAATGAACAGCATTCTCACATAGGTTTTAATTTGTCCAGGTGGGAAAGGGCAGTGTGGAGTGCAATAGAGACTGCATCATCTGTGGATCTGTTGGGGCGGTATGCAAATTGGAGTGGGTCTAGGGTTTCTGGGATGATGGTGTTGATGTGAGCTATGACCAGCCTTTCAATGCACTTCATGGCTACAGACGTGAGTGCTACGGGTCGGTAGTCATTTAGGCAGGTTACCTTGTTCTTGGGCACAGACACTATGGTGGTCTGCTTAAAACATGTTGATATTACAGACTCGGACAGGGAGAGGTTAAAAATGTCAGTGAAGACACTTGCTAGTTGGTCAGCGCATGCTTGCAGTACATGTCCTGGTAATCCGTCTGGCCCTGCGGCCTGGTGAATGTTGACCTGTCTAAAGGTCTTACTCACATTGGCTGCGGAGAGCGTGATCACACAGTCTTCCGGTACAGCTGATGCTCTCATGCATGTTTCAGTGTTATTTGCCTCAAAGCGAGCATAGAAGTAGTTTAGCTCGTCCAGTAGGCTCGTGTCACTGGACAGCTCTCGGCTGTGCTTCCCTTTGGAGTCTGTAATGGTTTGCAGGCCCTGCCACAGCCGATGAGCGTCAGAGTGTTGTACCACTCGATCTTAGTCCTGTGCTGACGCTTTGCCTGTTTGATGGTTCGTCAGAGGGCATAGTAGGATTTCTTATAAGCTTCCCCTACTTGAAAGTGGCAGCTCTACCCTTTAGCTCAGTGCGGATGCTGCCTGTAATCCATGGCTTCTGGTTGGGGGTATGTACGTGCAGTCACTGTGGGGACGACGCCATTAATGCACTTATTGATGAAGCCAATAACAGATGTGGTGTACTTCTCAATGCCATTGGAGGAATCCCGGAACATTCTAGTCTGTTCTAGCAAAACAGTCCTGTAGCTTAGCATCTGCTTCATCTGACCACTTTTTATTGATCTAGTCACTGGTGCTTCCTGCTTTCATTTTTGCTTGTAAGCAGGATTATGGTCAGATTTGCCAAATGGAGGAAAGAGAGAGCTTTATATGCATCTCTGTGTGTGGAGTAAAGGTGGTCCAGAGTTATTTTCCATCTGGTTGCACATTTAGCATGCTGATAGAAATTAGGTAAAACTGATTTAAGTTTCCCTGCATTAAAGTTCCCGGTTACTAGGAGCGCCTCCTCTGGGTGAGCGTTTTCTTGTTCGCTTATGGCAGAATACAGCTCATTCAATGCTACCTTAGTGCCAGCGTCTGGCTGTGGTGCGATGTAAACAGCTACAAAGAATACAGATGAAAATTCTCTCGGTAGGTAGTGTGGTCTACAGCTTATCATGAGAAACTCTACCTCAGGCGAGTAATAGCTTGAGACTTCCTTAAATATTGTGCACCAGCTGTTGTGCACGATAAAAATACATAGACCGCCACCCCTCATCGTATAACCAGCCAACTCTATGTTGATCAAATCAAATCAAATTTATTTATATAGCCCTTCGTACATCAGCTGATATCTCAAAGTGCTGTACAGAAACCCAGCCTAAAACCCCAAACAGCAAGCAATGCAGGTGTAGAAGCACGGTGGCTAGGAAAAACTCCCTAGAAAGGCCAAAACCTAGGAAGAAAACTAGAGAGGAACCAGGCTATGAGGGGTGGCCAGTCCTCTTCTGGCTGTGCCGCGTGGAGATTATAACAGATCATGGCCAAGATGTTCAAATGTTCATAAATGACCAGCATGGTCAAATAATAATAATCACAGGCAGAACAGTCGAAACTGGAGCAGCAGCACGGCCAGATGGACTGGGGACAGCAAGGAGTCATCATGCCAGGTAGTCCTGAGGCATGGTCCTAGGGCTCAGGTTCTCCGAGAGAGAGAAGGAAAGAGAGAAAGAGAGAATTAGAGAGAGCATACTTAAATTCACACAGGACACCAGATAAGACAGGAGAAGTACTCCAGATATAAAAAACTGACTCTAGCCCCCCCGACACATAAACTACTGCAGCATAAATACTGGAGGCTGAGACAGGAGGGGTCAGGAGACACTGTGGCCCCATCCAATGATACCCCTGGACAGGGCGAAACAAGAAGGATATAACCCCACCCACTTTGCCAAAGCACAGCCCCCACACCACTAGAGGGATATCTTCAACCACCAACTTACCATCCTGAGACAAGGCCGAGTAGAGCCCACAAAGATCTCCACCACGGCACAACCCAAGGGGGGGCACCAAGCCAGACAGGAAGATCACATCAGTGACTCAACCCACTCAAGTGACGCACCCCTCCTAGGTACGGCATGAAAGAGCACCATATGTTGATATTGTCGTCATTCAGCCACGACTCCGTGAAGCATATGATGTTACAGTTTATAAAGTCCCGTTGGTAGTTTAATCTTCCCAGTAACTCGTTCATTTGATTGTCCAAAGATTGCATGTTTGTTAGCAGAATTGAGGGAAGCGGGGGTTTATTCGATCGCCTCTGACTTCTCAGAAGGCAGCCCTCTCTCTGGCCTCTCTTTCTCCGCCTCCTCTTCACGTAGATCACTGGGGTCGGGCCTGTTCTCGAGGGAGCTCTATATTCTCCGCCTCGGGCTCGTCAGAGTCGTGAACGAAGAAAAAGGATTCTGCTAGTCCGTGGTGAGTAATCGCTGTCCTGATGTCTAGAAGTTATTTTCGGTCATAAGAGACGGTAGCGGTAACATTATGTACAAAAGAGTAAAAAAATAAGTTACAAACAACGCAGATAAACAAACAAAAAAAAACACAATCGGTTGGTTGGGGGCACGTAAAATATCTGCCTTTTGCTCTGGCACCATCAAAATGCTTTGTTTGTAAATTATGTCTGAGTGTTGGAATATGCCCATGGCAATCCACAAATATAATAGCAATTACATTTATTTTTGTTACTTAAGTATATCTAAAATCAAATACTTTAAAACTTCTACTCAAGAATAATTATACTGGATGACTTTTTCTTGGGTCATTTTCTGTTAAGATATCATTACTTTACTCAAGTATGACAGTTGGGTACTTTTCCACCACTGGTAATGAACAGCATTCAGTATTTCTGCTCCTTTTTATAACCTGTAGAGAACACAATATATTGTCTATACTTGGCATGTAGGTTGCTCACTTGTGGTGGTTCAAATTGGGACATGGGGAGGGGAATGGGCAGGGTATATGCAAATTAAATACTGTAGTATTTATTCTAGTTTAAAAATTGTATTGTTTTCGCAGACTGCAGTGTTTTTGCTGACATTTATGTAGTATTTACTATAGTATTATACAGTATACAAAACAATCTATACTAAGTACTACACATGATCGAGGGATAGTACAGTGTGTGGTATAGTAATGCACAGTATACTACAGTTTACCACATACTTCTATAGTAAGTTGTAGTATTCTATAGTAAACTGTAGTTTTTTTTATGTGGGGAAGAACACAGAGAGAGAAATTGAAATAGATTTTCTAAGCAGTTTGCCATCCATTTAACCTGTTTGCCTTGTTATTCTTATCAGCTGATAAAGAGCAGAAAGCGATAGTTGTAGAGGGAAAGAGAAACTGGCAGAAGGAAGGAGACAGAAACTGATAGTGAAGAGAAGGGCTCTGCATGGTTGTCTTTCCTCAAATTGGGCTTGAAGAGCGCTAGTCTGAATATAAAACAACGAAAATGGTTCCCCCTCTCACCAAAAATCATAGCAGACAGTAGACAGAGCAAAACCCCCAAACAAACACACTGACAAACAAATGGTGCCATAGCCACAAATAGCAGGTGTTATGACAGTTGCCCTGTTGGGTAAGGTTTATGACCCCCCCCCCCCCATAAATACCCTTCCACCTTTCCTCCTTTTCTCTCCACTCTACAGAATGGACTCTTGGAAAGCCCTATGTTACCACAGAGAAAGTATGGTAACATCAAAAGGTTTGGGAATGGAACAATATTGCCCTTTCTCAACCAGTTGAAAGTATCCATTTGTACTTAAAGATTATGATGTCAGATCAGTTGTTGTCTGGGACATTATATCTGATCATAGGACGACATACATTGTATCTTGGAAAATCTACACATTCTAGTTATCAGATTCACATGGAATTGTTGTGCAATTTAAATGTTTAAATATGAAACTATATGTGAGAAGATGAAATGTGATTTTAGCTTCTAAATGAGAGAATTATTTTCATAAGTAAACTTACACTCATTCAGTGGCCAAGCCCAAGTGAACAGGGATGAAACACGGCCTTCCCTTCCCCAGTACAAAAGCCCTAGTGACCCAATTCACAGTGGACTAAACAAACCCCGGTGTGAGCTGTGGTTGTGAATGGTTGAACGACTACTCTATCTAACAGAATTTACATGAGACCACATCATATGGAGGTGACGATCACCATGCTAGAATGGTGAATTTCGACAAGACCAGCCAGAATACAGCACGAGCTGATTATGGCAACTTGGTATGAACTTTGAACTATTATTCACTAAAGTAGAAGTGATCCATCCTAAACGTCACGTTATCAGCTGCAATTGTAAACATATGTGGCCTAGGAAAGGACAGACAATCTCCTAAGAACGACAGGGTACATTAACGTATCCGCTCTACAACACTATGACCAAAATGATTCTTCAAAGGACAATGGCGATCTCTGCAGTCTTCCATCTTTGACCCATCTATCGAAGCGTAGCTCAGAGTAAATATATATCTTGCATTTTCCTTTTCCAAATGGGCTGTTATTAGAATGCATAAGATTCTGTATTTATGGTAGCATAGCTTCTCAAGGTCCGATAGAGACCCAATCCCTTTGTCCCTCAGTCTTCCCGCTCTTTCATTCAAACCCAACCCCCTTCCTTTGTGTAACTAGCCGTCATATCAGGTTAGCCCACTAGGGGCTTTTCATTACATGATTAGTAATCAATGATCTATGTATGATCTATCATACACAAACACATAATTGAATCATAGTCAGAGACGACACAGGCATTACCACAGTATTTAAACTATGTGCCCTTCCTGTCAGCATTGTCACCTGCGTGTGTGTGTGTGTGTGTGTGTGTGTGTGTGTGTGTGTGTGTGTGTGTGTGTGTGTGTGTGTGTGTGTGTGTGTGTGTGTGTGTGTGTGTGTGTGTGAGAGAGAGAGAGAGAGAGAGAGAGAGAGAGAGAGAGAGAGAGAGAGAGCGAGCAAGCAAGCGAACAGCTGATCTGCAACAACAATCACATTAGGCAACTTCACATATCCTTCTAATAAGAACAACAACATTTTCCAGGTAAACAATCACGTCAAAAGCAGCTTTATAGACCTCCATAAATACACACACACACACACACACACACACACACACACACACACACACACACACACACACACACACACACACACACACACACACACACACACACACACACACACACACACACACACACACACACACACACACACACACACACACACACACACACACACACACACACACACACACACACACACACCTGTGTAATGTACGGATGTAATTAGGGCAATATTCTGGGAAGAGAAAAGGAGAGGGTTACGTAAATGAACATTTATAGTCTAAATGGGTTACGGATTTTATTGTTGGCCCAATCAGCTCTGAGGCTAGCTGGGATGAGGCAGTCCAGTACAGGGCAGGGCGGGATGGGAGGTCAAGGTTAGCATGGAGGAGCAGGCAGTGACTAATCACACAAACGCTAAGTCCTGATGTTCTACTTCTCAGCAACAAATAATAATAATAATAATAATGGATCTGGCCAGGCTACATTGCAGGCAGGGCCTTGAGCCCATTTACAAAACACATTACTGGGCCAGGCAGGTTCTAACTTCCTCCTCCATCTGGTGGGCACAGAATAATGATCTAACAGGGTCTAACAGACTCTAACATCCCGTAGGCCCGGAGGGGTGGCCATTCAGAAACAAACCACCCAGTCAGCAAAATTAGGTTGAAAAGAATTGTTTTGAAGTATTTCCAGACGTTGACATCGCGTGCATTTTCCGAATTTCAAAAATACGTATTTTCCGGGTGTGTAAAATACTTTCCAGACATTGAAAATATGTATTTTCTGGACGTTGAAATTAGGTGAATGAATGCTGAATGTTAAGTATTTTCCATATGTCAGTGCTTGTTTTCTCACATAAACTGACATTGAGCGAACAATGTTGAATTTTAGCAGCCAGGAAATGACAAAGCGATTTCCACTAGATAACACAGCCACAAAGTCAGAAAACTGGTGCCGCTCCAGCGGGAGAAATCGATAAGCGAATATCACAGCCAATCACAACACTGGTGGGTAAATAATATTGTGAAGCCTACACCCAAACTGGCTGTGCGCGTGTGCCATCGTGCATAGATGTATTTTGTCCCCCCACACCAAACGTGATCACGACACGCAGGTTAAAATATAAAAACAAAACTGAACCAATAATATTAATTTGGGGACAGATTGAAAAGCATTAAACATTTTATGTCAATTTAGCTAGTTAGCTTGCACTTGCAATTGCTAGCTAATTTGTCCTATTTAGCTAGCTGCTGTTGCTAGCTAATTTGACCTGGGATATAAACATTGAGTTGTTATTTTACCTGAAATGCACAAGGTCCTCTACTCTGCCAATTAATCCACACATAAAACGGTCCACCTAGTCGTTTCTAGTCATCTCTCTTCCTTCCAGGCTTTTACTTCTCTTGACTTTATAATAAGATTTCATAAATTCCTATGTGGACATCTTATTTTCTCTATATGAGAATCTATCTAGGCTTGATATGGGGTAAAAGCTTACTGGTAGACTAGCTAGCTAACAAATAACGAAATGGCCTTCCCTTCAGATAAAAACATTTTTACTTTTTAAGGTGACAGCTAATGTTTTAAAAAATGTGTGTGTATTTTGTATTACTGGTCAATATAGGCTAGGTAGGTAACTAACTTAGCTAGCTAACTAGCAAATTGGCTAGCTAACTTTATCAAGGTTTTCTAACCTGGGCTCCTGGAAAAAACTAAAGAGTTCAGGGCAGACTGGGATCTCCAACCACATGCTAGACCACTGATTGGCTGACCAGGTCAGCTGACTCTGTTCCCTGGCAACCTGGTACATAATACATAGGTGTGAAGTGACCTTCTGCAGCAGAACTCAGGCTGAGGTTGGGGGTTGGTAGCCTTCCTCAGCTGTAAGAAGTCACAAAGTTTATCTCTAAGTTCCAGGGCCAGAGAGAAGGTTTGAGAGAGGGTTCTGAGAAGTACTTAAGTGCAACTCTACAGCTGCCCCAAAATGTATGTTGTACCTCAGTGAAACATTCTTGTGAAGGACAGTGAAGGTTAAGGTGCTCACAGTGTCCATGAGGCTGGGCTGTCAAGCAACAGTCGGTATCCAGGCTTGTGGAGGCCATTCCAACAAGTCAGGCCAGGCATCCTCGGGCCGTAACAGGGCGAGAGTACTGGTTAGGTGGAGGCTCTCCCACGGGTGGCTGGATGTTTTTCAAATCAAATCAAATTTTATTTGTCACATACACATGGTTAGCAGATGTTAATAATGCAAGTGTAGTGAAATGCTTGTGCTTCCAGTTCCGACAATGCAGTAATAACCAACAAGTAATCTAACTAACAATTCCAAAACTAATTTCTTATACACAGTGTAAGGGGATAAAGAATATGTACATACAGATATGAATGAGTGATGGTGCAGAGCAGCATAGGCAAGATACAGTAGATGGTATCGAGTACAGTATATACATATGAGATGAGTATGTAAACAAAGTGGCAAAGTTAAAGTGGCTAGTGATACATGTATTACATAAGGATGCAGTAGATGATAGAGTACAGTATATACGTATACATATGAGATGAATAATGTAGGGTATGTAAACATTATATTAGGTAGCATTGTTTAAAGTGGCTAGTGATATATTTTACATCCTTTCCCATCAATTCCCATTATTGAAGTGGCTGGAGCTGGGTCAGTGTGTTGGCAGCAGCCACTCAATGTTAGTGGTTGCTGTTTAACAGTCTGATGGCCTTGAGATAGAAGCTGTTTTTCAGTCTCTCGGTCCCAGCTTTGATGCACCTGTACTGACCTCACCTTCTGGATGATAGCGGGGTGAACAGGCAGTGGCTTGGGTGGGTGTTGTCCTTGATGATCTTTGTGGCCTTCCTGTAACATCGGGTGGTGTAGGTGTCCTGGAGGGCAGGTAGTTTGCCCCCGGTGATACGTTGTGCAGACCTCACTACCCTCTGGAGAGCCTTACGGTTGTGGGCGGAGCAGTTGCCGTACCAGGCGGTGATACAGCCCGCCAGGATGCTCTCGATTGTGCATCTGTAGAAGTTTGTGAGTGTTTTTGGTGACAAGCCGAATTTCTTCACCCTCCTGAGGTTGAAGAGGCGCTGCTGCGCCTTCTTCACGATGCTGTCTGTGTGAGTGGACCAATTCAGTTTGTCTGTGATGTGTATGCCGAGGAACTTAAAACTTACTAACCTCTCCACTACTGTTCCATCGATGTGGATAGGGGGGTGTTCCCTCTGCTGTTTCCTGAAGTCCACAATCATCTCCTTAGTTTTGTTGACGTTGAGTGTGAGGTTATTGTCCTGACACCACACTCCGAGGGCGCTCACCTCCTCCCTGTAGGCCGTCTCGTCGTTGTTGGTAATCAAGCCTACCACTGTTGTGTCGTCCGCAAACTTGATGGTTGAGTTGGAGGCGTGCGTTGCCGCGCAGTCGTGGGTGAACAGGGAGTACAGGAGAGGGCTCAGAACGCACCCTTGTGGGGCCCCAGTGTTGAGGATCAGCGGGGTGGAGAGGTTGATGCCTACCCTCACCACCTGGGGGCGGCCCGTCAGGAAGTCCAGTACCCAGTTGCACAGGGAGGGGTCGAGGCCCAGGGTCTCGAGCTTGATGACGAGCTTGGAGGGTACTATGGTGTTAAATGCCGAGCTGTAGTCGATGAACAGCATTCTCACATAGGTATTCCTCTTGTCCAGATGGGTTAGGGCAGTGTGCAGTGTGGTTGCGATTGCGTCGTCTGTGGACCTATTGGGGCGGTAAGCAAATTGGAGTGGGTCTAGGGCAGGGGTGTCAAAGTCAAATGGACGGAGGGCCAAATAAAAAATTTAGCTACAAGCCGAGGGCCGGACTGTTCGAATGTTCATTGAAAAATTTTTAAATGACGCATATAGTCTAGTGAACCTAATTGAACCTACTGAAAACCTAACAAATATATTCCAATATGATCAGATAAATAAAGCAATATTTTCTTATGGCTCTGTCAGTAATCTTTAATTTTCAACAGACACAAAAGACAAATTTCCTTTATATAAAAATCCCCATAACATGAACATTAAATGAAAGAAACCGGTATTCAAGGCACCATCAGTAGCCTATATTTTCTATTTTAGCAAAAGTGGGCTAAATTTACTTCAAAGAAAAAAACAATAATAGCAATTTTCTATCATCCACTCAACTGAAATATTTTTAAAATATCATTGGATTGAAATACAATAAAATAAAGTGCAAAAATCTATTAATCAAAAACAACACTTTGTTTAAGGAGAAGTAACATGCAGTGAAAACAAATATTAAACTTTAACTTTTAAACTTGAACTGAGTAAAAACTCTAAATATGTGATTGCACAGTAATGTTCACTTGTTTGAGGTTGAGGGTGATACTTGGTGGTGTCCCATCTTTTCCACAAGTTCATCAATGTTCGGGGTAAGGCTCTGAGCTGAGGAAATCCTCAGAATTGAGTGGAGGTGTTCAGCAGTAAGTCGACTTCTGTGTGATGTTTTGTTCAGGTTCATCAAAGAAAAAGTTGTTCACACAGGTATGTGCTGCCAAACATAGACAACGTTTGAGCAGCCTGGATGCGCAGCTGGGGCATTGTGTCGGGAGGAAACGGGCGAACTCCGCAGCACCCACTGCCGCATATTTTGCCCTCAGTGCATCATTGCATTGGAGGTCAATCAACTCCATTTGGAGGTTTGGTGGTGAGCTTTCCACGTCAACAGCAAATGGGTTACCGAGCAGTTCCAACCTGCTTTTTTGTGCTTCAAAGTCAGCAAATCGGCGTCGAAAGTCAGCGGCAAGCATACCTATTTTATCAGCCAACTGTGCGCTCGGGAACGCACTGGTAGAGAGCTTCTCTTTCATGGTCTGGCAGCTGGGAAAGTGGCTCAAATTTTCTTTCCGCATCTGCGTCTCCCACAGAGTCAGTTTGGTTTTAAATGCCTTCACTGTACTGTACATATCAGAGATGACATGATCCCGACCCTGCAGCTGCAAGTTCATTGCATTCAGATGACTCGTAATGTCACACAGAAAAGCCATTTCACACAGAAACATTTCGTCTCGGAGTTGTGTTGTGTCTTTCCCTTTGCTGTCCAAGAACAGACAAATCTCCTCACGAAGCTCGAAACATCTTTGAAGCACCTTTCCCTGGCTTAGCCATCGCACCTCTGTGTGATAAGGCAAATCACCATGCTCCGTTTCTAACTCCGTCAGAAATGCCTTGAACTGGCGGTGATTCAAACCTTTGGCTCTGATAAAGTTAACTGTGCGCGTGATGATGCTCATTACATGCTCCATTTTCAAGGCTTTACCGCACAACGCTTCCTGGTGTATGATACAATGATAAGCTGTCAGCTCACCTGTCGCGTTTTCCTCTTGCATCTTTTCCCGTATCTTCGCCACCAGTCCGCTCCTGTGTCCACACATCGCAGGTGCTCCGTCGGTTGTCAAACCCACGAGTTTTTCCCAAGGCAGCTCCATCTCATTTACACATCTTGACACCTCTTCATACAAATCATGCCCCGTAGTTGTGCCATGCATAGGACGTAAAGCCAAAAACTCCTCTGTCACGCTTAGGCTGGAGTCCACTCCGCGGATGAAAATTGACAACTGGGCAATGTCAGAAATGTCGGTGCTCTCATCCACAGCCAAGGAATATGCAATGAAATCTTTTCCCTTTTTCACAAGCTGCTCTTTTAGATTGATGGACAACTGGTCTACTCTCTCGGCAATGGTGTTTCTGCTCAGACTCACATTTAAAAAGAGTTGCCTTTTTTCTGGGCAAACTTCGTCACAAACTTTAATCATGCAGTTTTTGATGAAATCCCCCTCCGTAAATGGCCGGGCTGATTTAGCGATCTCTTCTGCCAAAATAAAACTGGCCTTGACAGCAGCCTGGCCTTGTGATTTGGCTTTTTTGAACAGAGCCTGTCGAGATTTGAGGCCTCGTTTTAATTCCTCTGCCTTTTGTAGCCTTTGTTCCATGTCCATATTCTTGTTTTTGTCCGCGTGTTTCGTTTCATAATGTCGTCTCAGATTATACTCTTTCAGTACCGCCACACTTTCTCCACACAGAAGACACACAGGTTTTCCAGCTACCTCCGTGAACATATACTCCGACTCCCACCTTGTTTGAAACCCCCGGTTCTCAGTGTCCACCTTCCGTTTTGCCATTTTTGATGGGTATCTGAAAGTTAATTTTACTGTGATGCTGACGACTGCTGTGCCAATAAATATTGAAATGAAGCAGCCTACTGCTCGGTGCGTCACCGTTGCATTGTGGGAAATGTAGTATTGGTGCGTGTAAAAGATCTGCGGGCTGCCGGCTTGCTGCGGTCTGCGGGCCGGTTCTAATAATAAATCAAGATCATCCCAGGGGCCGTAAAAAACCTTCTCGCGGGCCGGATGTGGCCCGCGGGCCTTGACTCTGACATATGTGGTCTAGGGTGTCAGGTAGGGTGGAGGTGATATGGTCCTTGACTAGTCTCTCAAAGCACTTCATGATGACGGAAGTGAGTGCTACGGGGCGGTAGTCGTTTAGCTCAGTTACCTTAGCTTTCTTGGGAACAGGAACAATGGTGGCCCTCTTGAAGCATGTGGGAACAGCAGAGTGGTATAGGGATTGATTGAATATGTCCGTAAACACACCAGCCAGCTGGTCTGCGCATGCTCTGAGGGCGCGGCTGGGGATGCCGTCTGGGCCTGCAGCCTTGCGAGGGTCAACACGTTTAAATGTTTTACTCACCTCGGTTGCAGTGAAGGAGAGACCGCATGTTTCCATTGCAGGCCGTGTCAGTGGCACTGTATTGTCCTCAAAGCGGGCATAAAAGTTATTTAGTCTGCCTGGGAGCAAGACATCCTGGTCCGTGACTGAGCTGGATTTATTCTTATAGTCCGTGATTGACTGTAGACCCTGCCACATACCTCTTGTGTCTGAGCCGTTGAATTGAGATTCTACTTTGTCTCTATACTGACTCTTAGCTTGTTTGATAGCCTTACGGAGGGAATAGGTGCACTGTTTGTATTCAGTCATATTACCAGTCACCTTGCCCTGATTAAAAGCAGTGGTTCGCGCTTTCAGTTTCACGCGAATGCTGCCATCAATCCACGGTTTCTGGTTAGGGAATGTTTTAATTGTTGCTATGGGAACGACATCTTCAACGCACGTTCTAATGAACTCGCACACCGAATCAGCGTATTTGTCAATGTTGTTGCCTGACGCAATACGAAACATGTCCCAGTCCACGTGATGGAAGCAGTCTTGGAGTGTGGAATCAGCTTGGTCGGACCAGCGTTGGACAGACCTCAGCGTGGGAGCTTCTTGTTTCAGTTTCTGTCTATAGGCAGGGATCAGCAAAATGGAGTCGTGGTCAGCTTTTCCGAAAGGGGGGCGGGGCAGGGCCTTATATGCGTTGCGGAAGTTAGAATAACAGTGATCCAAGGTTTTGCCAGCCCTGGTGGCGCAATCGATATGCTGATACATTTTAGGGAGTCTTGTTTTCAGATTAGCCTTGTTAACATCCCCAGCTACAATGAATGCAGCCTCAGGATGTGTGGATTCCAGTTTGCAAAGAGTCAAATAAAGTTCGTTCAGAGCCATCGATGTGTCTGCTTGGGGGGGAAAATATACAGCTGTGATTATAATCGAAGAGAATTCTCTTGGTAGATAATGCGGTCTGCATTTGATTGTGAGAAATTCTAAATCAGGTGAACAGAAGGATTTGAGATCCTGTATGTTTCTGTGATCACACCACGTCTCGTTAGCCATAAGGCATACGCCCCCGCCCCTCTTCTTACCAGAAAGGTGTTTGTTTCTGTCGGCGTGATGCGTGGAGAAACCCGCTGGCTGCACCGCCACCGAGAGCGTCTCTCCAGTGAGCCATGTTTCCATGAAGCAAAGAACGTTACAGTCTCTGATGTCCCTCTGGAATGCTACCCTTGCTCGGATTTCATCAACCTTGTTGTCAAGAGACTGGACATTGGCGAGAAGAATGCTAGGAAGTGGGGCACGATGTGCCCGTCTACGTAGTCTGACCAGAAGACCGCCTCGTTTCCCTCTTTTACGAAGTCGTTTTTTTGGGTCGCCGGCTGGGATCCATTCAACTGTCCTGGTTGAAAGGCAGAACACAGGATCCGCTTCGCGAAAGTCATATTCTTGGTCGTACTGATGGTGAGTTGACGCTGATCTTATATTCAGTAGTTCTTCTCGACTGTATGTAATGAAACCTAAGATGACCTGGGGTACTAATGTAAGAAATAACATGTAAAAAAAAAAAAACTGCATAGTTTCCTAGGAACGCGAAGCGAGGCGGCCATCTCTGTCGGCGCCGGATGTTCACCCAGGTCCAGAGCCTGAGGCAGGCTCAGATCTGGTTCTGGCGGTGGACCAAGGACTGGAACTGGATCAGGTGGTGTCGCAGGGGCAAAACTGGTCAGTGATGGTTGTGGGTCTAGCAGGAATGTGTCTTAAGGGGCCAGTGAAGGCGATGGACCAAGGACTGACGCTGGGTCAGCTGATAAGACATTGACCTCATGTTTTCCTGGTAGGCTCTCCTCTTGCAGGTTTGTGACCAAACAAAGCCATGGGCCTGAAAGCCAACTACTCTTATGTGCAGCGTGACCTAAAACTACTCTTTTGTGGTTGTTCTCTCCCCAGGGTTTACTAAGGTACCATTATTATGATGGCTGATAAAGACTTAGAGGGTTGAGTTTAAAAATAAACATATTTGTGTCCTGAGAGACTGAGGACGATAATGTAGATAACCACACACACACACGCGCACACACACACACACACACACACACACACACACACACACACACACACACACACACACACACACACACACACACACACACACACACACACACACACACACACACACACACACACACACACACACACACATCTAATAGTCAGAGGAGGAGGTCCTGGCTTCCCCAGTGATTTTACTCATGCACCTCTACTGGTTGCATTCGATGCAACAACAGCCCACGTGGTGGAAAAAAGGTGTTCGCGAGGAATGTCCAGGATATTTTGGTATCTCATTTGTTACGCTGATGAAGATAGTTGTGTCTGGATCCACGTTCAATATAATATCCCTAGCAAATTGATGGTTATTATATGTTGTTTTTGATTTACAGCAGGGTCTCGTTAGATTTAACAGAGAAAGCATCGAGGTAATGAGTTCATGTTTCATTATGCTTTTGTAGAATAAAAAATATGAGCTGGCGCACACCCAGAAAAATTATTTTGTGTGGAGGTGCTGACTAATGGCGAATAAACTATAAACTATAAAAATAAAGAGTCGCACACTCCATATGTAAACTCCCAGTAATTTATTGGGTCTTTACGTTTCGGCATCACTGTGCTTTCTTCACTGACCCTGAAGAAGGCACAGTTTATATGTTTTTGTGCATCGGATTCTCCTGTGTGCACTTGTGTAGGGTTGCGCAACACCTGAATTATTCTGCATATATTGACAACAAATTATATAGCCTAGTGGGTTCATTCACTATATGATCTGGTAATGAAATAACATGACAAATTCATTTTGTTTTCCATGTTTCACAGGCAATTTTAAACAACACAAGGGGCCTGAAGAAGCCTACTTGAACTTGAATTTGGAACTCTGGAATAGGCCTACCTATTTGGTGCTTGGAAACTTATTGTACTTGTTATAATTAAGTTCTCCTGTTCCTTTCTAATTTACCTGTGATTTCTTTTCCAATCCGTTTTTGTGAGAGATGTGGCCAATGTGGCCACTTTCGTTTGTTTCCTACAGCTTCAGTTGAAGGGTGTTGCAATTCTGTTGCTGTAAAACCAAGTGTGGTTATTATGAGGTCGTGCAGTTAATCTAATGTTGGCTTCAACTTGACATTCCATACGAATCCTTCCATTAGAAAAGGAACCTGATTTTTGGTCACTTTCTCATTAAAACAGCGATGGTGAGATTCAAATGGTGATATTAATGCTACCACTATTCATGGAACTATTCATGTCCCTGTGTCGGCCACATAGGCTACAGAAATATTGCCGTGCATGCATCGAATTTATTTAGTCAGGCAAGTCCACATTATTCTCACACATTTTAGAATGTAATAATAATTATATAAATTACTCAATTGTATAACATTGAGGTCCTTGAAAATGACAATTAGGTACTTGAAAAAGTCCCTGAAAGTCCTTGAATTAGACTTGCCAATGTCTGTATGAACTCTGCTTAATGATGTATAGTCCTAGACCTATGTTGTTGTATAGCTGGAGTTATGGGCCAATTTACATATATTCACTTTTATCCCTCTAAGTACACGTGGAACTGCATGAAAATACTTTTTATTTTTGTTTCAAACCATTTAAAAATATGTATCCCAATGTCACACATTGGCCCCATTATTTATAGACCCATATACAGTATACTGTCCACAGCAGCACGTGTATGGGAGTGAAAGGTGAGAGCAGACATAACCCATGCCTTATTAATCCTAGCGCTCCTACACACACGAACACGTCACTGCACAGCTATTTCCAGGTCTCTTCAGAGATGTTCGATCGGGTTCAAGTCCGGCCTGTAGCTGGGCCACTCAAGGACATTCAGAAACTTGTCCCGAAGCCATTCCTGCTTTGTCTTGGCTGTGTGCTTAGGAATGTTGTTCTGTTGGAAGGTGAACCTTCACCCCAGTCTGAGGTCCTGAGCACTCTGGAGCAGGTTTTCATCAAGGAACTCTCTGTACTTTGCTCTGTTCATCTTTCCCTCGGTCCTGGCTAGTCTCCCAGTACCTGCCTCCTTAAAACATCCCCACAGCATGATGCTGCCACCACTATGCTTCACCGTAGGGATGGTGCCAGGTTTCCTCCAGATGTGACACTTAGTATTCAGGCTAAAGAGTTGGTTTCATCAGGACAGAGAATCTTGTTTCTCATGGTCTGAGAGTCTTTAGGTGCCTTTCGGCAAACTCCAAGCGGGCTGTCATGTGCCATTCACTGAGGAGTGGGTTCAGTCTGGCCACTCTTCCATAAAGGTCTGATTGGTGGAGTGCTGCAGAGATAGTTGTCCTTTTGGAATGTTCTCCCATCTCCAGAAACTCCATCGGGTTCTTGGTCACCTCCCTCACCAAAGCCTTTCTCCCCCGATTGCTCAGTTTGGCCGGGCGGCCAGTTCTAGGAAGAGTCTTGGTGGCTCCAAACTACTTACATTTAAGAATGATTGAGGCCACTGTGTTCTAGGGGACCTTCAATACAGAAGTTTTTTGGTAACCCTCCCCATTTCTTTGCCTCGACACAATCCTATGTCGGAGCTCTACGGACAATTCCTGGTTTCTGCTCTGACATGCATTGTTAACTGTGGGACCTTACATAGAAAGGTATGTGCCTTTCCAAATCATGTCCAATCAATTGAATTTACTCCAAGACTACAATCAAGTTGTAGAAACATCTCAAGGATTATCAATGGAAATAGGATGCACCTGAGCTCAATTTTGAGTCTCATAGCAAAGGGTCTGAATACTTATGTAAATAAGGTATTTCAATTTTAAATGTAATACTGTCACGTTCTGACCTTTATTTCCTTTGTTTTGTCATTATTTAGTATGGTCAGGGCGTGAGTTGGGGTGGGCAGTCTATGTTTGTTTTTCTATGATTTGGGTATTTCTATGTTTCGGGCCTAGTATGGTTCTCAATCAGAGGCAGGTGTCATTAGTTGTCTCTGATTGAGAATCATACTTAGGTAGCCTGGGTTTCACTGTGTTTGTGGGTGATTGTTCCTGTCTCTGTGTTTGCACCAGATAGTGCGGTTTTGGTTTTTTCACATTTCTTGTTTTGTTAGTTTATTCATGTATAGTGTCTATATTAAAGAACCATGAATAACCACCACGCTGCGTTTTGGTCCGCCTCTCCTTCAAGTAAAGAAAACCGTTACAAATACATTTCCAAAAATATCTTAAAACCTGTTTTCGCTTTGTCATTATGCTGTATTGTGTGTAGATTGATGATACTTTTAAAAATGTATTTCATCGATTTCAGAATAAGGTAGTAACGTAACAAAATGTGGAATATGTGAAGGGGTCTGAATACTTTCCGAAGGCACTGTAAGTAAAACAAAACAATACAATGCACTACAAAAGTGGTTGCTTTTGAAAGTGTGTTTTATGTGTGATGCACAAATGCTCCGGTGTTTATATTTTAGTAGTGGTTTTTGAACGAATTGCAAAAATCACTGAATTTGGTCCCAATAGTTTATATATAACCCCCCAGGGCCCCCTGTCCACTTGACACAATTTCACACACCTACGCACTGCCAAGCCCCTGTCAACCACACACATCATGATTATGCAATACAACCTGCATCCTTATTGACGGACCCCCGAGCTGGGATGTCGGGCAGGGGGGCTCAGTGTGTTTGTTTACACAAGGTCATACAATCAGGACCCCAGCTCTTGGGCGAGTGGAGGGGTTTGGACTCTGAGTTGGACCCCTTCCATACAGTACTATGCATACACACACCTCCCCCCACACACATAAACATACACACCCCTCCCCGTAAACATAGTTACACAAACACACACAACGAGCTCTGTGCCCCACCTGCCTGCTCCACATAGCAGCTGGCCAGGTTCTCTAGCCACATCCTACTGGGATCAAAAGTAATGAGGTATTCACATGCCTCTCGGTAACGGGAGTCAGAGAGAGAAAAGGGGGGGGGGGGTGTCTGTCTGTCTGGGAGGGGCCCTAATTCATCACTGCCTTTAATATCATCGCCTCTCCATATCACTGTATCGAGTATATCTGCCTGGATTTCTATCCTTCTTGCATCTTCACCTGTTGCATCTCATCCACTGGTGCCTCCTTCTCATCTTCTTATATCCTCCAAATCAGCTGTGTCCAATCTTAGTATTTTCTCCTGTAGAGCCCAGAACAATGAAGAGGCTGTGTGTGGAGAGCGCTCACAGCCTACACACAGTTCAACCAGCTCCCAACTCCTCCACTACTTAGCCCTCTCACAGAGATACAGATGGAGACACAGATGCACAGGAACTCACATGCTGCCCACACTTGTCACAAACAATGATAAACAGACGCACACATTCTCTACACAAACAGCTAAAACAGATGGAACTATAATAAGGTACCAGACTCAGAGTCCACATTCACACACTTTCACATGTGGAATTGCATTTCCACATGTGAAAAACATGTATATGTCAAAATCACATTTGCCATTTCACATGTAAAAAAAACTTCATGTGAAAATCTGAATTTCACATGGGAAAACTGAAATCTGTTTTACTTCATTTTTACCAGCATTTCACTTGTGCGTCTAAAGGCGACAAAACTGTACTTCACACACACAAATTCATGCAAGGCTCTCCCTCGCCTTCCCTTTGGCAAATCTGACCATAAGTATATCCTACTGATTCCTGCTTGTAAGCAAATGCTCAAACAGGAATTACCAGTGACGTGCACAATAGGGAAGTGGTCCGATGCTAAGCTACAGGATTGTTTCGCTAGCACAGACTGGAATATGTTCCAGGATTCATTAATAAGTGCATCGACGACGCCATCCCCACAGTGCCTGTATGCACATATCCCAACCAGAAGCCATGAATTACAGGCAACATCTGCAGCTAAAGGCTAGAGCTTCTGCTTTCAAGGAGCTGAACACTAATCCGTACATTTATAAGAATCCTGCTATGACCTCAGATGAACCATCAAACAGGCAAAGCGTCAATACAGGACTAAGACCGAATCCTACTACGCCGGCTCTGACCCGCATCGGATTTGTCAGGGGTTGCAAACTATCATGGATTACAAAGGGAAACCCAGCCGCAAGCTGCCCAGTGACATAATCCTACCAGACAAGCTAAATGAGAGCACCAGCTCTTCTGGATGACTGTGTGATCTTGCTCTCAGTAGCCAATGTGAGTAAGACCTTAAAACAGGTTAACATTCACAAGGCTGCAGGGCTGGACACAATACCTATAATGCGTACTCAGAGCATGTGCTGACCAGCTGGCAAGTGTCTTCACTGACATTTTCAACCTCTCTCTGAACCTGTCTGTAATACCTACAGCTGAAGTCAGATGTTTTCATACACTTAGGCTGGAGTCATTAAAACTCGTTTTTCAACCACTCCACAAATTTCTTGTAAACAAACTATAGTTTTGGCAAGTCGTTAATTAAGGACATCTACTTTGTGCATGACACAAGTCATTTTTCCAACAATTGTTTATAGACAGATTATTTCACTTATAATTCATTGTATCACAATTCCAATGGGTCAGAAGTTAACATACACTAAGTTGACTGTGCCTTTAAACAGCTTGGAAAATTCCCAAATTATATGTCATGGCTTTAGAAGCTTTAAATAGGCTAATTGACATAATATGAGTCAATTGGAGGTTTACCTGTGAATGTATTTCAAGGCCGACCTTCAAACTCAGTGCCTCTTTGCTTGACATCATGGGAAAATCAAAAGAAATCAGCCAAGACCTCAGAAAAATTATTGTAGACCTCCACAAGTCTGGTTCATCCTTGGGAGCAATTTCCAAACACCTGAAAGTACGATGTTCATCCGTTCAAACAATAGTACGCAAGTATAAGCACCATGATACCACACAGCCGCCATACCGCTCAGGAAGGAGATGCGTTCTGTCTCCTAGAGATGAATGTACTTTGGTGCGAAAAGTGCAAATCAATCCCAGAACAACAGCAAAGGACCTTATGAAGATGCTGGAAGAATCAGGTACAAAAGTATCTATATCCACTTGTAAACGAGTCCTATATCGACATAACCTGAAAGGCCGCTCAGCACGGAAGAAGCCACTGCTCCAAAACCGCCATAAAAAAGCCAGACGACGGTTTGCAACTGCACATGGGGACAAAGATCATACTTTTTTGGAGAAATGTTCTCTGGTCTGATTAAACAAAAACGGAACTGTTTGGCCATAATGACCATCTTTATGTTTGGAGGAAAAAGGGAGACGCTTGCAAGCCGAAGAGCACCATGCCAACCGTGAAGTACGTGGGTGGCAGGGTGGAGGGACTGGTGCACGTCACAAATAGATGGCATCATGAGGTAGGAAAATTAGGTGGAAATATTGAAGCAACATCTCAAGACATCAGTCAGGAAGTTAAAGCTTGGTCGCAAATGGGTCTTCCAAATGGACAATGACCCCAAGCATACTTCCAAAGTTGTGGCAAATAGCTTAAGGACAACAAAGTCAAGGTATTGGAATGCTCCTCACAAAGCCCTGGTGTTTTGTCCTATAGAAAATGTGTGGGCACAACTAAAAAAGTGTGTGCGTTCAAGGAGGCCTACAAACCTGATTCAGTTACATGTTCGCTTGTTTCATCAAGGGAACATATGGAGAGGGAGGAAATAGAGATGGACAGGGAGGGATTAAATAGTATGATAAATATTCATATACAACAGCATGAGGAATGATAATCTGTTTTGCACAAATCTAAACATGGTCAATAAATCTGTAATCCTTGTTCGTCACATGAGCTCTGGCTTTGATAAATGACTGATGTGATGGAGGGTTAATTTTGTTAACAAAAAAAATATTAATCAAACATCTATTTTTAAGGCAAAATGGACCCAGAAAAAAACTAGAACTAAAGAAACATTATTATTTATTTCAGTTGACTAAAATAAGAAGAGAAAAAATGTGTTCAGCAGTGGGAAGGACGGGTCACACCAGGCAAACACAGCCTACATCAGCTGGTAAGCTGCGGTTGAGCAATCGATCAGTGTGGGCAGAGCAGCAGACAGGCTGAGCCTGTGCATGTGACTCTTGCTTCACCTAACTATCTCACCACCAGCTTTCTAGTTAGCTACCATTTGCCTGGTTAAAAAACACATGCTGCTTTACAAAATTAGAAACAATAGCAGTACTGAGTTTAATAATAAAACAACAGTCTAGCTATGATTATCTCTCCCTTGAGTAGGCTATAGAAAAGTAGGCTGTCTTTGAATATGTAATCTCATACAACCCTCACGCTTTTCCCACTGCATTTCATATACATGTGCTGTAGCCAACGTAGCCAAGTCTCCCCAAAGCTTGGTCGCAAATGGCTCTTCCAAGTGGACAATGACCCCAAGCATACTTCCAAAGTTGTGGCAAAATGGCTTAAGGACAACAAAGTCAAGGTATTGGAGTAGTCATCACAAAGCCCTGACCTCAATCCTATAGAAAATTTGTGGGCAGAACTGAAAAAGGGTGTGCGAGCAAGGAGGCCTACAAACCTGACTCAGTTACACCAGCTCTGTCAGGAGGAATTGGCCAAAATTCACCCAACTTATTGTGGGAAGATTGTGGAAGGCTCCCCAAAACGTTTGACCCAAGTTAAACAATTTAAAGGCAACGCTACCAAATACTAATTAAGTGTATGTAAACTTCTGACCCACTGGGAATGTGTTGAAAGAAATAAAATCTGAAATAAATCATTCTCTCTACTATTATTCTGACGTTTCACATTGTTAAAATAAAGTGGTGATCCTAACTGACCTAAGACATGGAATATTTACTAGGATTAAATGTCAGGAATTGTGAAAAACTGAGTTTAAATGTATTTGGCAAAGGTGTATGTAAACTTCCGACTTCAACTGTACATGTTTCAAGCAGACCATCATAGTTCCTGTGCCCAAGAACGCCAAGGTAACCTGTCTAAATGAATATTGCCCTGTAGCACTCACATCTGTATCCATGACATTCGTTGAAAGGCTGGTCATGGCTCATATCAACACCATCATCCCAGACACCCTGGACTCAGTCCAGTTCGCTTACCGCCCCAACAGATCCACAGAGGACATATTATCTGTTGCATTCCACATTGCCCTCTCCCACCTGGACAAGAGGAACCCTGTTCACTGACTACAGCTCAGCGTTCACACCATCATTATGTTTGCTGATGACACAATGGTGGTAGGCCTGATCACCGACAACGACGAGACAGCGTATAGGGAGAAGGTCAGTGACCTGATAGTGTGGTGCCAGGACAACAACCTCTCTCTCAACATCATCAAGACAAAAGAGCTGATCGTGGACTACAGGAATCAAAGAGAAAAGCACGTCCCCTTCGAACGGGCCATAGTGGTGCAGCTCAAGAGCTTCAAGTTCCTCGGTGTCCACATCATTAAGGAATTAACATGGTCCGCTCACACCAACACAGTTGTGAAGAAAGCACAACAATGCATCTTCCCCCTCTGGAGGCTGAAAAGATTTGTCATGGTAGTTCAGATCCTCAAAAAGTTATACCATTGACAGCATCTTGACTGGCTGCATCACCATGTGGTATGGCATCTGCTTGGCATCTGACAGCAAGCGTTACAGAGGGTAGTGCATAAGGCCCAGTTCATCACTGAGGCTGAGCTCCTTGCTATCCAAGACTTCTATACCAGACGGTGTCAGAGGAAGGCCCTAACAATTGCAAAATACTCCAACCACCCAAGTCATAGACTGTTCTCTCTGTTACCATATGGCAAGTGGTCCCGAAGTCTGGAACCATCAGGAAACTAAACAGCTTGTGACCCCCAAGCCATAAGACTGCTAAATAGTTTACCAAATAGCTACCCGGACTATCTACATTGACCCTTTTTGCGCTAACTATTTTGACTCATCACATTCGCTGATGCTACTGTTTATTATCTATCCAATTATCTAGTCACTTTACCCCTACCTACAGTATATGTACATATCTACCTCAATTACCTCGTAACCCTGAAAATCATCTCGGTACTGGTACCCCGTGTTTAGCCAAGTTATTGTTACTCATTGTGTATTTATTCCTCGTGTTATTTTTTTTTTAATTATTTTTTTCTCTCTGCATTGTTTGGAAGGACCCTTAAGTTAGCATTTTACTGTTAGTCTACACCTGTTGTTTACGAAGCATGTAACTGATTCAAATCATAATAAAATTGTATCTATCACATTTGAAAAAATCTAATTTGCAGGTTCATATGTAAGAAAACTCCATATGTAATTATCTAATTAGCAGTTTCATATGTGCAAAACTTTCACGTGATTGTTTTTCACATGTGAACTTACAATACCACATGGAAAATCAAATGTTCAGTTTCACATGTAAGAAAACTTCCCCATATACCCCAATGTTTGTGAACAAAGTACATCTAAACACTGTATAGCCTAAAAACATGGTTAGAAATATAATATAATTATATAAAAATCATAAATGGTCAGTCCTTGAATCCATAGCGCACTTTATAGATTTGAGAGTGGTTTCATTTCTCCAGCCCCATCTCTTAGATTTTTACTGAAACTGTGGCGGAGAAGACACTTTGTTAATGTTTCAATTAAGGATAGCTGCTTTTAACATGTTTAGTAATAGTGTTATTGTATGGTGCAATCCTCTAGTGAGTGAGTTACTTTTGTGCCATTAATATTAAGCAAAACGTCTGAAGTCGAGAACAAAATTCTTAGTACTACAAACAAGAATGATATTGAAATTTAAACATGAACCCAAAAGTATTGATAGCAAAACAAAATATTGCAAGAAAATAATTGTTCAATGCGAGAACAAATTAATTGTAGATGGATGCAAAAATGGTTCTTTCAGTGATTTTTTTATTTTTCTGATAATGCAATTAAATAAAATGCCTCCCTCTTTCTTGCAATTTTCCTATCTTTGGTTGTTACCCTGGCCTTTGCGTTCGCTGCCTTTTTTCCAGTTACAAGTTTCAACATATTCATTCCAGCAACATAACACAGAGGCATCCCACTGCAGATTTGCCTTTGAAGCTAAGAAGGGGTGGTCCTGGTCAGCCCTGGATGGGAAACCAGACGTAGCTGGAAGTAATGCAAAATAAGTGTGAGGTAAAAATAAGTCACGTGGGGGGCAAAACATTTACGAGGGAAAAACCCGTGTGAAAAATGTACATATGAAACATCACACGTGTCTGAAAACCACATGTGAAAAAATAGAATATTTCAAACAGGGATGATTCCAAAGTGTCTCTCCTCGCTCATTGCTATGCAAATCCACTGGTGGACTACATACCTTGTGGTAAATGAACTGGACCTTCTGTTCCTTCTTTCACTCTGGGCCCAGTCGGAACCACTCTGTGTCTCTTTTACCTCCTCTTTAACTCTGCGTGTGGTCTGCAAGAAAGGACAGAACACTCAACACATTAGCTCTGTGGTTAATGTGGTGTGACATGAATTTTTGTACCCTGTCAAACAAATGTTTCACCTACTAAATTACATTATTTACAATGTGATTGTTTTTGTGGTTTTAATAAACAGCATTGAAAAGAATGCAACACTTTTTTTCTTAATTTGAACAGACTCCAATATTGACACAATATACTGTACTGCATGCTTTAGAAGCTGGATGGGTGTAGGGGAGAGGAGGGGGAGAGCCTTGGAGAGAGAAGGAAAGAGAAAAACAACATTTCTTCTAACCCGAAAGCTTCTTCTCTGTCTTGCCTCTCTAAGAAACTTGAGCTCTCTCTGGTATTTTTCCCAAGGGGTTGTCTCCAGACGTGCGGCTCGACGACTGAGCTTGTGTGAGACAGCACAGGCTCTGATCTATAAAGATAGCCTACACAGATTAGATTTATACAGAGGAGAGACATAAAGCAAACACTTGCTGGCAGTTTATAAAGGTAAAACCTCGTTATCAAGCTTTGAAATTGAACATTGCATATGTGACTATTGATGTGTTCTGTGTATTACCTATATGCATTCCATACGCATAGGCCAACATATGGTAGAAAGTCCTAGCAGGTCTAGCCACAATATTTCTATGCACTATAGCTCTCTCAAGCAGCCCTCCGGACATTAATGAGCTCCATATGACCCAGAGTGCCAGAGTGAGAGAGTTATGAAAACAGTAAAACTCCTACAAGGCACGTGTATTACAGGATGTCACATGGAGCTCAAACGCAGGGCTACTGCTGACAAAAACCAAAGACCTTACAGTATTGCAAAACTTTCAAAGTTGAAAAGCACTACCAGGTATGCCCACGTACATACACGCGCGCGCACACACACACACACACACACACACACACACACACACACACACACACACACACACACACACACACACACACACACACACACACACACACACACACACACACACACACACACACACACACACACACACACAGAAACACACAGAAACACACACACACACACACAGAAACACACACACACACACACCACAGAACCGGTCCAAAGAAAACAAGGGAGAGAAAGACAAACACTAGACGGAGAGACATTAGGGAGTTCTATCAGCTCACATGGAAATACTCAACTGCAGTACTTGAAGGCTGAGGCTGCATTAACACACTGTAAACACAGCCAGGGCCAGGAAATACAGTGCCTTCAGAAAGTATTCACACATTCCACATTTTATTGTGTTTCAGCCTGAATTTAAAATGGAGTAAATAGAGATTTTGTGTCACTGACCTACACAGAATACCAGGAGTAAAAATGTGCTTAACATTTTTTCAGTGTGCAATAATAGTGTTTAACATGATTTTTAAATGACTTGCCCTCTCTGTACCCCACACACACACTTATATGTAAGGTCCTTCAGTTGAGCAGTGAATTTCAAGCACAGATTCAACCACAAAGACCAGAGAGGTTTTCCAATGGTTCGCAAAGAAGGGCACCTATTGGTAGAATGTTTTAAACAAACAGACATTGAATATCCCTTTGAGCATTGCGCAGTATTAATTACACTTTGGATGGTGTATCAATACACCAAGTCACTAAAAAGATACAGGCGTCCTTCCAAAGTCAGTTGTCAAAGAGGAAGGAAACCGCTCAGGGATTTCACAATGAGGCCAATGGTGATTTTTAAAAAGCTACAGAGTTTATAAGCATTAAACTTTCAAATAGCTCTTTGTTGACTGTTGCTGGGTGCTATTGTCCTCTATTAGCTCAGGACTGTACCCTACCTGCCCTAAGCTCTCTCCTGGCCCCTTACACTAAGTCTGAATTTGTCCTGCTAGGTGACCTAAACTGGGACATGCTTAAACCACCTGACCATGTCCTAAAGCAATGGGACTCCCTAAATCTTTCTCAGATTATTACCAATCCCACAAGCAATGACTCCAAATACCCAGAAAAGGCTACTCTCCTCGATGTTATCCTCACAAATAATTCTGATAGGTATCAGTCTGGTGTTTTCTGTAATGATCTTAGTGATCACTGTTTTACAGGCTGTGATTGTAATGGCTGCTCAGTGAAACGACCTGTCCTGATTTGTCATAGACAGTTGCTAAAAAACTTTAATGAGCATGCTTTCCTTCATGAACTGGCCTCTGTAAAATGGTATAGAATCAGCTTGATCCCCTTTGTCGAAGACGCTTAGACCTTCGTTTTTTGATATTTTTCAGTGGTTTTGTTAACAAACACGTCCCCATAAAGAAAATTAGATTTAAAAACAGGTTCAGCCCCTGGTTTGACCGTGATCTTGCAGAGTTACTCCACCTCAAGTATTGCATTTGGCAAAAGGCTCGGCACACACATACTCAGAATGACTACCTCTCATTCAGGCAAATGAGAAATAAGTGCACTCAGGCTATGTGGAAGGCCAAAGTTAGTTACTTTAAGGAGCAGTTCCCTCCCTGTGGGTCTAACCCCAAGAAGTTCTGGGAAACGGTTAAAGACCTGGAGAATAAACCCTCCTCCTCACAGCTGCTCATGTCCCTTCATTTTGATGATGTGGTTGTTACTGACAAGAAGCATATGGCTGAGCTCTTTAACCACCACTTCATTGAGTCAGGATTCCTGTTTAACTCAGTCATGCCTACTTGTCCATCCAACATGTCCTCATCTCCCACCCCTTCTAATGCGACTATCTCCGATGCTTCTCCCTCTGTTTCCCCTGCCCCACTACAAAGTTTCTCCCTGCAGGCAGTCACTGAGTCCGGGGTGCTAAAGGAGCACCTTAAACAGATGTTTTAGACCCTTTCTTCTTTAAGGTTGCTGCTCTTTGAAGAAATTAACATTTTGTCCTGAATACAAAGCATTATAAATGACTTAAATGTAAATCTAAATGTATTTGGGGCAAATCCAACAACACATCACTGAGTACCACTTTTTATATTTCAAAGCATGGTGGTGGCTGCATCATGTGATGGGTATGCTTGTCATTGGCAAAGAATAGGGAGTTTTTTGGGATAGACCTCAGCACAGGCAAAATCCTATAGGAAAACTTGGTTCAGTCTGCTTTCCAACAGACAGTGGGAGACAAATTCACCTTTCAGCAGGACAATAATCTATAACACAAGGCCAAATATACACCAGAGTTGCTTACCATGTTGATTGTGAGTTACAGTTTTGACTTGAATCGTCTATGGCAAGACTTAAAAATGGCTGTCTAGCAATGATCAAAAACTAACTTGACAGAGAATAATGGGCAAATATTGTAGAATGCAGGTGTGCACGCTCTTAAACAATTTTCTCTATTTTACTAGACAAGTCAGTAAAGAACAAATTCTTATTTACAATGACAGCCTAAAACGGCCAAACCCGGACGATGCTGGGCCAATTGTGTGCCTCCCAATCAGTTGTGATTACAGCCTGGATTTGAACCAGGGTGTCTGTAATGACTCCTCTAGCATTGCAATGCAGTGCCTTAGACCACTGTGCCAGTCAGGAGCACCAGAAAGACTCACAGCTACAATTGCTGCCAAATGTGATTCTAATATGCATTGACCCAGTGAGTTGAATACTTATCTAACCAAGATATATTAGCTTTTTATCCCTCCCCCACACAATTATTTCTTCTTCCACTTTGACAGCATTTTATATAGATAGTTGGCAAAAAAAACTACCATACACTGTTTTGATGTGTTAAGTCATTGGACTGGATTCACTTCTGAAAAGTGCAAGCTGTCCTGTTTGGTTGCAAAGGTCATGAGCACAGTGTGTTCTGATTCTGTCCTGTGGCCTCCACACTCATTCTGAATGACTATTCCACGTTCCCTCTGAGGCACACACACTCCTCTGTTCTGCCTCCAGGAAAATGGGGTAAACATAATCTGTTAGTCACAGTCAATAGCAGAAATCCTTCCTGTGGTTGGCTGGAGAGAAGCATACGAAGCATGTTGTTGTGTTATCTGTTATTCCAGTTCCCTTGCATCTCTCTCTCTCTGTGTGTGTGTGTGTGTATTCTCCTGAAATTTGCAATGCTCCAATAAAGCCAATCATCCAATAAACCCCATGACGTTGAGTGAGTTAGTCCGTTCACATAGAGTACACTTAATCAGGGATTGCATGTAGCTACACAAACACACACAAACACATACAAACACACACCTACATAGTCTACAGCTGCTCGCATTGCCACCAAAACACGCTACACCATTTCCACAAAAATATACTCCCTCACACATTCAATTCGTCAATGGTACTGGCTAGAGTTGAAAATGAAGCAAAGCAGTGTGGGAGGGTATTACCTTTGAGTAGCCTAGTAGATTGATTTATTAAGCCATTTAGTAGGACAAATGGGACATTCTGAAGTAACAGAGTAGGAGTCTGAAGCAAACCTGTTAGGTGACTGAAGGGAATTCTTTAGAAGTGTGTGGGGGTATAAGAGCAGTAGATTGACTAATTGAGTCAATAATTTGACAATTGTGAAGCAACAGAGTAGGACAGAGGGAAGTATGAATGGGAGTATGTATGTTAACAGTTGGACTGTTATTAACAAACCGGTGCAGTGTGTCGTGACGTGACTATCATTAATGTGATGACGGTTATTTTATCAAATCAGTTAACTATGTTTAATTATTACGTGATTATATTAATCATGTAACAATTAACTCATTAGCAATCTTGGGGCACCATGGAAAAAGGTTGTTTTATGAGTTACCATTTCCCAAATTAACTCAAGAATATATCAGAATATATCGTTATCATACCAGTCATTCATTAATCATTTTTATCTCATTTCAGTCTTATTCTGAATGTTGTTGACTTCAAATAACCACGAATGCTAATCTAAATGATGATTTAGCGATACAAAAATTGGCTTCATTATTTATTTACTAACTAAATACTCACACAGAAATACATAAACACACACACACACACAGACTTTTTCTACTATATTATTGACTGTATGTTTGTTTATTCCATGTGTAACTCTGTGTTGTTGTATGTGTCGAACTGCTTTGCTTTATCTTGGCCAGGTCGCAGTTGCAAATGAGAACTTGTTCTCAACTAGCCTACCTGGTTAAATAATGGTGAAAAAAATAAAATAAATAAACACACAATATACGTTGAATTGATTACTAACATAATGCAATGAAAAGTCCATAGTGGACTAACCTGATATGATGCCTTCTTTCACAATGAAAGGGAGAGGCAAGATCAAGAGAGCAGGAAAGACAAAGAGGGAACTCATTGTACATACAAGTGGAAAATACGCTTATCGTAAAGATGGATATTTAGCATCCTAACAATCGCTCATTCGGATTTAGAAATGAAACACATATTTATGCTTGTCTGTCTTTGTCGTCTCTCTGCAGAAATCACCTGGTCCGTCTATGGGGAGTCAGTTCGATAGAAGTCTCTGGTTAGGTAAGTCTCTGGCTGTCCACTAGAGGTCACAATATCCTCAGTTGTAGCAGGCTTCTTTGTCTATGAGTGTTCGTTAGACTAGATACATCAGAAATGTACCAATGGTCGTTTGCTGAGATCTTCCTGGTGTCTTTGGTCAAAGTTCTAGACTACTTTACATTACCCAGCTGTAGACTGAGAATGTTTGGTATAGTCTTCACCTTCACTTGTTGAGAGTTTGAGGGCCTTGCCATTTGTAATGTATTTAGCTTGCGCTGCACATATTCTGTTCTGGTAGAGTCTAACCATTCGTCTTGGAGGGCAGTTCCATTACATTGCCACAATGTCTGTGCTCACATGGGCGTGGTTACTGACTTGGCAAAACGTTTCTATGAAAAGCAAAACGTTTCTATGAGTCGCTGGAACCTGCAAAATTTGGAAGGCAAAAATCACACTTCATCTTCTCACAAATAGTTTCATATTTAATCATGTAAGTTTTACAACATTTATATGTAAATCTGATAACTGGGACTTATACATTTGTAGAGTTACAGCTATTTAGTTATACTGTCCATAATGATATCACAAAACAATAAACTTTTGACAGGACTTATTGTTTGGATCCCCACCAACCATTTCCCACATTCTTTATGTTGGAAATATTGTTTCATTATCCACTTTTGGATGTAGGCGTTTTGGCAGCAGATTCTCTCTCTACACACAAGGGATTTTTGTCTTCTCCATACTGCAGGTCCAGAGAGAGAAAGTTTACGACCGGTTGTTAAAGTCATAAAACCGGCCCACTCCCCCCGGACTACATCATATATAGTTTTGGCTAAATCGAGTTGGTCCTGTAGAAAACTATTTTGTTGAAGAGTTTGTGCTAGTTCATCGTCATAGGGTTTTGCAATTACTTTTAATTGTTCCGTTTTCAAACGCAGTTCCTCGGCTAGCAGAATGTTTTCATTTTCTGCTTTTGTCATTAGTTGCTTGGTTCTCTCCACCTATCCATTGATAATCAGCCATTCCTTGCACATGCTTCTGCTGAGCACTACGGTACTTGATAGATGCCAACCTCTGATGGCGATACATCAGTGCTAACCTGGAGAGCGCCTGCGCCCGATGGTTGATTTTGGAGAGCATTTGTATCGCTGTTGAGGTCAGTGATCAATCCTTTTATGGGTGAGGGTTCACTAACTAACGGGGGACTTGGAACCACCCCCTCTGATATATTTTTTTCAAAGTTTCGAGTTTGAGTCGCTGGAACCTGCAAAAACGATTTAAATATATTTAAAGACGTTAATGAACCATCAATACTGGATCAATGATGTGGGAGTTGAATGTGAATGAATTTGCAAAATCAAATTTAAATGATTAATCAATGTTAATGATCAATCCTACCTGTATAGGCTATCTAGGAAATACACTTGAATTAACCTAAAAGCATTGCTGCATCTAGGTTAATGTGAAAAAGTTTAAAATGTCTCATAAATTAAATGTGACACCGATATCCAATCAGTTAAGATTGTTTGGATATCCTAAATGTAACCGTTGTTTACAAATGTGAGAGTATGGTTGCTGTCACATGAAATAAATACTGGTGATTCTTTACCACCAGGGGTCACTTATTCCTGAGGGCTGAAACCACATGGGATTCTCGCGAAGGTGGGGCTTCTGTCAATACCGGATTAGTACTTTGGGAGATGGCCTCATGAGCTTGCAAATTTAATTGATTAATCAATTGTAAATGATAAATTAAACCTGTATAGGCTATTTGGGAATTCAACTTTAATTAACCTGAAAGCGTAGTATCTAGGTTAATGTGAAAAAGTTAAAATTGCCTCATTGGTTGGACAAATAAATGTGGATATTATTCAAAAGATCCACCTGAAAGTATTTGTGGGGCTATTTAACTTCCTTCTTAAATTGAATGAGCCACCGATATCTAATCAGTTGAAATTTTTTGGATATTGTACCCGTAACCCCTTGTTAAAAACGTGAGCATATGGTTGCTGTAACATGAAATTAATTATTTTTAAAAACAATCTGCAAATTCTTCACTCCCACTGGTAGCTGGCTGGCTATCTTTGATTCTCACCCAGGAGCGAGAGTCATGACAAGTGTGTACAAGATAGTGTTATGGCCCTATAAAATCTGCTTTGCGGAGAACACAGACGGAATCCAAAAATCTAGACATTAAAATGGAATTCAACAATATTCAAAAATTTATGGAACTTCTTTGGAAATCAACTAAATGTATTGAACTAATAATTTGCCTAAGTTAATCATAAGACATGAACAAAATGCATCAGTGATTTCACAGGGAGGACGGCTCATAATAATATAGGCTGGAATGGAGTGAATAGAATGGTATAGAATGTGTTTGATGAGTTCAGTACCATTCCATTAATTCCGTTCTAGTCATTATTATGAGCCCGTCCTCCCCAATTAAGGTGCCACCAACCTCCTGTGAGTGATTCATATTTTCTTGAAACTTTCTGAAACGGCACAGGAATGCCCCTGCTGTATGTGTGTGAGTGTGCGTGTGTGTGTGTGTGTGTGTTGAGCGTGTATGTCTACACTTTGGGTAGCCGTAATGATAACCATCTTCTGGTAGAAAAAGGAAAGGCTTTCCCAAAAACCTTCTCAAGGAAATGTTAACTACAAAGTAGCCTATGCCTAACTAGCAGAATGATATCATGATTATTTGCACCAATCCAGTGGCCATTTGTTTTTGCAAACTCTGCAATCCCACGAGGGTTACAGAAACATTGTTAAGCTAACCAAACGACATCAGGCTGGTGCGCACTTAAATTAAAGGGTAACTACACCCCAAAATAAATGATGCGGTTGAGGCATTGTTGTGTACTTCGAACATCCAATTTAGTTTTTTTATTATATACAAAAAAAGTGTGATTTTGAGAGTAAAAACCTGAAAACAAATGGGAAAAACAGAATATTGGAAAAACAAAACTGAGCAAAACTTAATTTGGGAAAAACAAACAAATCAAACAAAAAATGTGATTTAATAGGGCCCTATAGTGTGAATGAGTAAGCGAATTTGTGCATGCATGCAAGAGTAAGTCAGTGAGTGTGTGCTTGTGAGTCTGTGTTTGGGTTGACCCCTGGGCAATGGCCTTTCAGGCTGCATACTCTACATTCCTGGTAGGCTCATCCTGAGGAGCGGACACGTGGGCTGCTGTGTGTTCCCAGACCTGGTGGTGACAGGAGGGCTCTGGAGCCCCCTCACTGGAGCACGCCTCACACACACTGACACGGCCTGAACCACTACTGACATTCAATCATGAACACCCCATACTACACAAATACACCTCTCACTAAGTATGCTTCTCGCCTAGCTAATTCTTTAACATGTCATCCCTTTGGGATCCTTGTTACATGGCTTGTTCCACTAATTCATTATCTCCCTCTGAACTCAGTCACACACACCACTCTGGTTTCTCACAGGAGGCCTTGGGTCCATCTTCAATGTTCTAGGCACGTAACAGTAGTTATTGTGATCTGGCTAGAAGGTAAGAGAGAGAGGAGGGAAAATCTCGGCTGTGGTCAATATGTACTGTTACATCCACCTCTAGTCCTTTTCTGGTCTGCCCTATGGTGTTGGGTCTATCTTTGGAAACCCAAGTGGGCCTGGCCCATGTATAGCTTTGCCCCAGCCTGAGCACCCTCTGATTCCACTATGGGTCAACCAGAGTGCATCTGCTTTCACTAACGTTTCAGACTCACTTCAACATGCATGGAGTTCTTCGTGACAACAGTCACGTGTGAAAGACACGAAATAGGTCACCATCGAGTCGTGTCATACTGTTTCAATGTCTAGCCAAAATGGATACCAAAGTGAACACTGGATCCTCACTGAGCTCCAATGTCACACTGCTGTCACCCTGAGTAATGGCCCCATGGCTCCATGCAACAGCCCATGCCACTAATGTTCCAGGGCCAGATCAGTCAACTACCACCCGCACTCACTGTATGACAAAGGCTGTGTGAGGATGTATCCTTGAGAATCAGTGTGTGTGTGTTTGTGTGTGTGTGTGTGTGTGTGTGTGTGTGTGTGTGTGTGTGTGTGTGTGTGTGTGTGTGTGTGTGTGTGTGTGTCCATGAGTGTGTGTGAAATGCAGAGATGTCATATGCAGGGAAGCAAGTAGAGGAAATTAATATTTCCTTTCAGGGTTTGGCAAAAAAAGTGAGTGAATTATCACGTGAATCAATGACTTCAGTTGACTGATAAAGTGAGCATTTGTAGTGGAACTTTATAACAGCAGACAGACACTGCAGTCAAAGTTAATACAGTGTAACTCCATCTCAACTTCCTTCTAATAATGGCAGGCAGTGCACAGCAATTCTGCATGGGAATCAAGCAAGTTCAGACCTGCAGGTTGCAGAGAGCGAGTGGCTTGCTTCCCAGGGTATGGAAGGAGAGGGGGAGGGGGAAGACAAGGGATTAACAAGTTAGTGAGTCTCCTAAAATAGTTTTTGTCAGCTTTTCTCAGACCTTGCAACACGTTCCTCAGACCAAGGTCACAATCCTGACATTTCACTGCTAGGAAAAACGGCATCACCAAGGCAACACGTGGGCGGACCGGAAAACCGACCTACTGACTTGGCAGACCCTTCATGGAAGGTATGGGACTATATGAGCAAATAGGAGGGTAAAAATATCTGAACAACTAAATATAGCCACCCTTTTAAGTAGCACTTGAAATACAGAACCAGTCAAAAGTTTGGACACACCTACTCATTCAGGGTTTTTTATTTTTACTATTTTCTACATTGTAGAATAATAGTGAAGACATCAAATCTATGAAATAACACATATGGAATCATGTAGTAACCAAAAAAGTGTTAAACAAATCAAAAACTATTTAATATTTGAGATTCTTCAAAGTAGCCACCATTTGCCTTGATTGCAGCTTTGCACACTCTTGGCATTATCTCAACCAGCTTCATGAGGAATGTTTTTCCAACAGTCTTGAAGGAGTTCCCACATATGCTGAACACTTGCTAGCTGATTTTTCCTTCACTCTCATCCCAAACCATCTCAATTGGGTTGAGGTCAAGTGATTGTGGAGGCCAGGTCATCTGATGCAGCACTCCATCACTCTCCTTATTGGTAAAATGGTCCTTACACAGCCTGGAGGTGTGTTTTGGGTCATTGTTCTGTTGAAAAACAAATGATAGTCCCACTAAGTGCAAACCATATGGGATGGCATATCGCCAATGAATGCTGTTGTAGCCATGATGGTTAAGTGTGCCTTGAATTCAAAATAAATCACTGACAGTGTCACCTGCAAAGCACCATCACACCTCCTTCTACATGCTTCATGGTGGGAACCACACATCCGTTCACCCATTCTGCGTCTCAAAGACACAGCGGTTGGAACCAAAAATCTCAAATTTGGTCTCAAGGACAGATTTCCACCAGTCTAATGTCCATTGCTTGTGTTTCTTGGCCCAAGCAAGTCTCTTCTTATTATTGGTGTCCTTTAGTGTGGTTTCTTTTCAGCAATTTGAACACGAAGGCCTGATTCATGCAGTCTCCTCTGAACAGTTGATGTTAAGATGTGTATGTTACTTGAACTCTGAAACATTTATTTGGGCTGCAATCTGAGGTGTAGTTAACTCCAATGAACTGATCCTCTGCAGCAGAGGTAACTCTGGGTCGTCCTTTCCTCATGAGAGCCAGTTTCATCATAGCGCTTGATGCTTTTTGCGACTGCACTTGAAGAAACTTTAAAAGTTCTTAATTTTCCGCATTAACTGACCTTCATGTCTTAAAATAATGATGGACTCTAATTTCTCTTTGCTTTTTGAGCTGTTCTTGCCATAACATGGACTTGGTCTTTTACCAAATAGGGCTATCTTCTGTATACCACCCCTACCTTGTCACAACACAACTGATGTCTTTACTACTATTCTACAATATAAAAAATAGTAAAAATAAAAACCCTGGAATGAGTAGGTGTGTCCAATCTTTTGACTGGTACTGTAAATCTGACAGTCTACGGAAGAGTGCTGGTGTGTGTGTGGCAATGTGTGCTACAGGCCAGGGCTTCTTCAATAAAACAACATTCTGCAACTTTTGCCCCTAGAACTTGAGCAAGACGAGTAAACATCACTCAAACAACTTCAGTTTTACATGGAAACTGAACAGTGAATTATTCACAGAGGCCAGGGTTCTGACAGCCTGAGCCTGAGACTCAGCGTCTTAGCCTCAGCTATGTGGATATAACATACAGGAAGTAATAAAGGAACCAAGTATGAATAGTCATTGATTCGATTGGTATATCATATATCGGTAATTGCTTTGGTACAATAGTGTGGTATTGTATTGGTATTATTGTCTAATGTCACTGACACTAAGTTAGCTGCTGAGTGTAGTGTATATGTACTGTACACAATGGCCTTATGCATGTGGGTGGTAGTTTAGCATACTTTCTGTAGCGAGTATGTCAGTATGTTCTGCCTATAGGTGAGTAAGCATTCACCTGAGCAGGTGAGTATCAGATATGAGATTTTCAACCACATCACACAAAGGGTCTGTATGTGTTTATGGGTGTTTGAGAAATATGTATGTGTGCATAAGTGTGTGTGTGTGTGTGTTAGGTGAACCACTTTGTAAATATGCATGATTGTAAGTGGGCACAAAGATGAGCTATAGTCCAGTTTGTGTGAGTGTATATGTACTTTATTAACGTTAATAAGTGTAAATATGTATGTGTGTGAGTGGGTTGCAGTGGGAGGCTGTGTGTGTGTGTGTGTGTGTGTGTGTGTGTGTGTGTGTGTGTGTGTGTGTGTGTGTGTGTGTGTGTGTGTGTGTGTGTGTGTGTGTGTGTGTGTGTGTGTGTGTGTGTGATATAGAGAGAGGGGGCCATTGGGATTTCCCTGTAGACTACTCATACATCTCCCTGTGGGGAACACTACTGACACCTGTGTGTGTTAGTCCCATGCAATGTACTGCAGTGCTTCACTGGTCCTGCACATAAAGAGGGGTGCATGTGTTTTTGCAGAGCTCAATGAGAGATTAAAGCACCCTGCACTCTTAGAAAAAGGCTTCCAAAAGGGTTCTTTGGTTGTCCCCATAGGAGATCCCTTTGTGGTTCCAGGTACTGTAGAAACCTTTTTGGTTCCAGATATAACTATTTTGGGTTCCATGTAGAACCCTCTGTGGAAAGTGTATTAGTTTCTTTTCAGTTTCTCTTAACACTCATGAAAAAGAGGAAGATGACATTGGCGTTTCTGAGTCAACATGTTTTTTTCTACTTGCACAAACACACACACACACACACACACACACACACACACACACACACACACACACACACACACACACACACACACACACACACACACACACACACACACACACACACACACACACACACACACACACACACACACACACACACTGCCCTGTGTCAATAAGGGTCAATATGTACCTCTCAATGTGGTGATAAAGTCAAGCCTCATCACTTACCTCTTCACACATACAATCTCTCATCCCCTCCCTCCCCTGCTCTCCTCCTTCTCTCCCATACTCTCTCTATCATCACAGACACCCTCCTACTCCTCTCTGAGTCTCTCTGCTGCAGTCTGGAAATTTCCAAGTAGAGTGCTGCAGTGTCTAGGCAGGGAACGAGGGAAGGAGAGGGAAAGAGCGAGAGAGAGATAAAGTGGGTGAAGGATAAAACTGCTACCTGACATAGAGCATGGCTAACCTGAGCTGCTTTTGTGAAGGACGCAGTCACGAAGCTTGTGTCTCATCAGTTTCCCCAGCACACAGTGGAAAACTACCCACACAGAGAGAAAGAGAGAGAAATAGAAAAGGGTAGAGAGTCACCGTGTACTACACACAAACACACTCACAATGTCAGACATGCCCACAGAACTCGATATCCACCATTTCTAAAAACTGACCCAAACTTATACAGCATGTGTACACAGTGAAATTACACAATCTGAACTGAGAACCAGAACTGAAATGGTAGCCTGAACTGAGCCACTAGAATAGGGAGTTCTCCTCCATGTTAAAAATAAGGTCATGTATTCTAGGCCATCGTTCCCATTCATGTCCCTTACATTCTCTGATCCCACATGAAAATGTTTTGATAATCCTGTATAATAAGAGCCTTTCGACATCGACACACATGAGGAGCTCATCTCTAGAAATGCCTGGGAGCCAGAATAGAATGGAGAAGGATTTCTGCCCACATAACAGGGCTCTCTTCCCAACCTCAACCCACAGTCCCAGCCTCAGCCCTAGTCTCAGCCCACAGCCTCAGCCTTAGCCCACCACCCCAACCCCAGGTTCAGCTACATGCTCAGCCTCAGCCCTAGTCTCAGCCTACAGCCCCCACCTCTGCCTTAGCCCATAGCCCCAACCCAGGTTCAGCTCCATGCTCAGCCTCAGCACATTCTCAGCCCTAGCCTCAGTCTCTAGCCAGGGAAACTGAACTGCAGTAAAACCATAGACAGTCTCACATTTCAGAGCAATAACAATACAACATACTGGCATAAAACAGCTAATGATGGCTACAGAGCCATGCTGTCCAGCACTAAATCTAACTCTCTCTCTGTGTGTGTGTGTGTGTGTGTCAGCCTTATCGGGTTCAAGTCCGGGCTCTGGCTGGGCCACTCAAGGACATTCAGAGACTTGTCCTGAAGCCACTCCTGAGTTGTCTTGATTGTGTGCTTAGGGTCGGTGTCCTGTTGGAATGTGAACCTTAGCCCCAGTCTGAGGTCCTGAGTGCTCTGGAGCAGGTTTTCATCAAGGATCTCTCAGTACTTTGCTCCGGTCATCTTTGCCTCGATCCTGACTATTCTCCCAGTCCCTGCCACTGAAAAACATTCCCACAGCATGATGCTGCCACTACCTTGCTTCACCTTACAGATGGTGCCAGGGCTCTTCCAGACGTGATGCTTTTCATTCAGGCCAAAGAGTTCAATATTGGTTTCATCAGACCAGAAAATCTTGTTTCTCACGGTCTGAGAGTTTTATGGTGCCGTTTGGCAAACTCCAAGAGGACTGTCATGTGTTTTTTTTACTGAGGAGTGGTTTCCGTCGGGTAACTCTACCATAAAGGCCTGATTTGTGGAGTCTGAGACTGTTGTACTTCTGGAAGGTTGTCCCATCTCCACAGAGAAACTCTAGAGCTCTGTCAGAGTGACTATCAGGTTCTTTGTCACCTACCTGACTAAGACCCTTCTACACTGATTGCTCAGTTTTGCTGGGCAGCCAGCTCTAGGAAGAGTCTTGGTGGTTCTAATATTCTTCCATTTAAGAATGATGGGGGCCACTGTGTTATTGGGGACCTTCAATGCTGCAGAAATGTTTCGGTACCCTTCCCCATATCTGTGCCTTGACACAATTCTATCTTGTAGCTCTATGGACAATTCCTTCCACCTCATGAAAAGCATACACCTTATGTAGAAATGTGTGTGCCTTTCCAAATTATGTCCAATCAATTGAATTTACCACAGGTGGACTCCAATCAAGTTGTAGAAACATCTCAAGGATGATCAGTGGATCAGTGGCTCTCCAATCAGGAATTTTAAATTTAAATAATAATTGTGTCCTTCGTGTCCTTTCGTCAAAGAATCCTCCATTTGCAGCAATTACAGCCTTGCAGACCTTTTGCATTCCAGTTGTCAATTTGTTGAGTTAATCTGAAGAGATTTCACCCCATGCTTCCTGAAGCACATACCACAAGTTGGATTGGCTTGATGGGCACTTCTTACGTACCATACGGTCAAGCTGCTCCCACAACAGCTCAATAGGGTTGAGATCAGGTGACTGTGCTGGCCACTCCATTATAGACAGAATACTAGCTGACTGCTTCTTCCCTAAATAATTATTGCATAGTTTGGAGCTGTGCTTTGGGTCATTGTCCTGGTGTAGGAGGAAATTGGTTCCAATTAAGTGCGGTCCACAGGGTATGGCATGGCGTTGCAAAATGGAGTGATAGCCTTCCTTCTTCCCCCAAAGCACCCTCAGACCATCACATTGCCTCCACCACTCTTGACAGATGGCGTCAAGCACTCCTCCAGCATCTTTTCATTTTTTTTGCGTCTCACGAATGTTCTTCTTTGTGATCCGAACACCTCAAACTTCATCTGTCCATAACACTTTTTTCCAATCTTCCTCTGTCCAGTGTCTGTGTTCTTTTGCCCATCTCAATCTTTTCTTTTTATTGGCCAGTCTGAGATATGTCTTTTTCTTTGCAACTCTGCCTAGAAGGCCAGCATCCCGGAGTCGCCTCTTCACTGTTGTCATTGAGTGAGTTGACGACTTGCTTCTCAAACTAGACACTCTAATGTACTTGTCCTCTTGCTCAATTGTGCACCGGGGCCTCCCACTCTTTCTATTCTGGTTAGAGGCAGTTTGCGCTGTTCTGTGAAGGGAGTAGTACACAGCGTTGTATGAGATCGTCAGTTTCTTGGCAATTTCTCGCATGGAATAGCCTTCATTTCTCAGAACAAGAATAGACTGACGAGTTTCAGAATATTTTATTTTCTTTCTAGCCATTCTGAGCCTGTAATCAAACCCACAAATGCTGATGCTGCAGATACTCAACTAGTCTAAAGGTCAGTTTTATTGCTTCTTTAATCAGAACAACCGTTTTCAGCTGTGCTAACATAATTGCAAAAGGTTTTCTAATGAACCTTTTAAAATTATAAACTTGGATTAGCTAACACAACGTGCCATTGGAGCACAGGAGTGATGTTTGCTGATAATGGGCCTCTGTACACCTATGTAGATATTCCATAAAAGGTCTGCCATTTCAAGCGACAGTAGTCATTTACAACATGAACAATATCTACACTGTATTTCTGATCAATTTGATGTTATTTTAACTGGACAAAAATGTGCTTGTCTTTCAAAAACAAGGACATTTCTAAGTGACCCCAAACTTTTTAACAGTAGTTTATATTTGTAAAAAAATTATAAAAAAAACAGTTTTTATTGTGTGTCAATTGCTGAGGCTTTTACGTAACAAAATGTGGAAAAAGTCAAGGGGTCTGAATACTTTCGGAAGGCACAGTATGTACACTCCAGAGGGACATACAGATGGAGTAGAAAATCACAAGAACTGGAACAGCCATCTCCAGACATGGGGGGGAAAGGAACAGATGAACTATTAATGAGAAGAGAAACATTTAAAGATTCTGAAAGCGGGAGGGAGGGTGGACTAGAACCTTCAGTTGGAGTGCTAAAAACAGTTGGAGAGTTTAATAGGAGAAAAAGAGAAGCAGAGGTAGTGCCAGAGAATGAGAGTATGCTGACTGGGAGAGGACAGCTTAAATATAGCCATGCCACTACCTCCACAGAGAGAGGGGGAGGGAGCGGGAAAGGGAGCGAGCGAAGTAGAATAAGCCACAGCCTTACCGCTGAAAGAGTAGAAATAGTTTCTGTATGTCATCGCCTGATCATGATCAGTGACAACATCCCCTTCTTTCCAGTTACCACGATCCAACAACGACAACAGTTGCCTCCATCTCTCCCTGTATAAAAGCCCCCCACCCTTCTTCTCTGTACTAATAATAGTCTAGACAGCCTCAGTGAGTCATGGTAGTGAGATGTATCTAATCCTCTCTTCTTTTCCCTTTGCTTCTCATCCAGTTCCTGCTCAGTTCCCGCTCCCTCTATCGCCTTACAGCCAGTGCCCAGCAGTGGTGGCGCCACTAGGAATGTGTCATGAGTGTATATGTCTCTGTGTGTATGGTTAGAGCTGTAATGAGTATTGTAATCAGAATGTGAAATTAACATTGGCTGGTGGATGTCCAAATTTGTCCAGCCAATCAAATTTTTTACAAGCCACATTTCTTTCAGAAAAAAATCATAATGAAAATGTATCACACACACACATATTTTTTTCAGAGTGTATCACACACACACACACACGCACGCACGCACACACACACATTAGTTTTTCTTGGGCCTTTGTTCTCTGGACTAAAGATCCCGAAGTTTCTGCACATGTGCAGATCACGTTCTGTGCATGTGTTTATGCTCTACATGACGCACAATCTCTGGTTCGCCTTGTAGAGGTAAGGCTACTCGTTGTAACGAGGAGACCAAGGCGCAGCGTGATACAAATACATTCCTCTTTATTAAAGGAAGAACACTTAACAAACTAACTGTCACGCCCTGGTCGAAATATATTATGTTTATTCTTCATTTATTCGGTCAGGCCAGGGTGTGACATGGGTTATTGTGGTGTGTTTTTGTCTTGGGGTTTTGTGGGATGTCTAGTGTTAGTCTATGGCTGCCTGAGAGTCAGGTGATTCAGAGTCAGGTGATTCTCGTTGTCTCTGATTGGGAACCATATTTAGGCAGCCATATTCTTTGTGTGTTTCGTGGGTGATTGTCCTTAGTGTCCTTGTTCCTGTCTCTATGTTACTTTACACTAGTATAGGCTGTTTCGGTTTTCGTTACGTTCATTTTGTTTTGTAGTATTTGTATTGATTCGTGTTTTACGTTTTTTTCATTAACCTGTTGATTTTTTTCATTTTTGGAAACATGGATATTTTGTCACAAAAAGATGCTCGACTATGCATATAATTGCTGCATTTTGCCCAGAACTACCAAGATATTTTCTGTGCTGCCTTTTCAGGCAAAACCAAGATGAGACGGCATCCAGAAATGAGCCTCTGTTTTCCATTGTCTCCTTATATGGCTAACAAAACAAAGCATTGTGAATTTGCAGATCATTGGAAATTGACACTTTACCAGTGTCCGCCCGGTGTCCTGCGCCGACACAGCTGCCAGTATTTTTCCATGGGATACAGAGAGGAAAGCAAGCTTCCACGAACCATATCAATGAAGATATATGTGAAAAAACACCTTGAGGATTGATTCCAAACAACGTTTGCATGTTTCGGAATATTATGGTTACCGTTGTAACTGAATATGGTCCCCAATGTAGAAAACAACGATTTCTCCTACACACAGACGCTTTCAGGAAAAACTGCGCATTTGGTATGTAACTGAGAGTCTCCTCAAAAACATCAGAGGCTCTTCAAAGGTAAATGATTTTATTTATTTGGTTATCTGGTTTTTGCTGCTCTAAAATGCTATGCTAGCTTTGCATACTCTTACACAAATTAGTCAATTTCTATGGTTCAAAAGCAATTTTGAAAATCTGAGATGACAGTGTTGTTAAAAAAGGCACAGAGCAGCTAATTTTAATTTTCAGAAATCAACGTTGCCCTGAGGCTTTAACGATCATCCGGGATGGGGAGTTCAAAAAACATGTATCCTACACGATTTTGGTCAGGTGAAGCTATAAACACTAGTCAAACTAAATAACACTACCTAAATATGGTCCCCAATCAGAGACAACGATAAACAGCTGCTTGCTTCTAAATGAGAACCAATCTAGGCAACAATAGACATAAAAACACAGAGGCTAAAAACAACCCCATAAACATACAAAAACCCTAGACAGGTCAAAAACACAGATATCACCCTCGTCACACCCTGACCTAACTAAAATAATAAAGAAAACAAAGAATACTAAGGTCAGGGCGTGACAGCTACTCTGGCTATTGGTGCTTAATTAATAACATTAGATCAAAGTCTGCATGATCACATAATAATAATATTCTACATAACATAACTGAATGTAAAAACATAGTATTGCATTACTGTAAAACACAAACACCACCGCATTTTTCTCATGTGGCCAAAACTCAATGGCGCACAACACTCGGCAAAATACACAGGTAGGCTATGCTACAGTTATTTTACACCATCTGCTCTAAGATTTGCACACTGTACATTATTCAGAACACTGTAGGCTATTTCAAACAACACTGTATAAAGATCTAAATGCATATATCCCCATGAAACTGATTAAAATCACATTATTGGTATGCAGATGCTCCATGGCCATTTCACCAGTAAAACCTATTATCATTATCATTCACGGTTGACAGTGAGAAATGTGAAAGGAAGGAGACCACAACAATGTGTGAAAAGTAGAGGTAAAGAAAACACGTGCAGAATGTGATCTTCACATGCACAGAGGCTTCGGGATATTTAGCCTTGAGAAAAAATTATCTGTAAAATGGGATAAAAAACAACAACTATGTGACCACCTGCCAACATGGCTGGTAAGAATAGACAGTCTACCAGCCAATGGCAAAATCTAACCTCATTTGGTTGGTGGCTGGTGTTGATTTCCCACCCTGCCTGTAATTACATAAGGGTCACAGATTAATAATAGCTGCCTTATATATAGGCCAGGTTGCGGCTGGGTTTCCCTTTGTAATCCATAATGGTTTGCAAGCCCTGCCACACCCGACATCAGAGCAGGTGTAGTCGGATTTGATCTTGGTACTGACGCTTTGACTGTTTGATCATCAAATCAAATGTATTTATAAAGCCCTTTTATATCAGCAGATGTCAGAAAGTGCTTATACAGAAATCCAGCCTAAAACCCCAAACAACAAGCAATGCAGATATGGAAGCACGGTGGCTAGGAAAAACTCCCTAGAAAGCCAAGAACCTAGGAAGAAACCTAGAGAGGAACCAGGCTCTGAGGGGTGGCCAGTCCTCTTCTGGCTGTGCCAGGTGGAGACTATAAGAGTACATGGCCATCAAGGCCAGATTGTTATTCAAGATGTTCAAACGTTCATAGATGACCAGCAGGGTCAAATAATAATCTCATTGGTTGTAGAGGCGGCAACAGGTCAGTACCTCAGGAGTAAATGTCATTTGGCTTTTCATAGCCGAGCATTCAGAGGTTGAGACAGCAGGTGAGAGAGAGAGAGAGAGAGAGAGAGAGAGAGAGAGAGAGAGAGAGAGAGAGAGAGAGAGAGAGAGAGAGAGAGAGAGAGAGTCGAAAACAGCGGTTCCGGAACAAGGTAGCGAGTTCGGTGAACAGGTCTGGATTCCATAGCCGCAGGCAGAACAGTTGAAACTGGAGCAGCAGCACGACCAGGAACAGGACTGGGGACAGCCAGGAGTCATCAGTCATCAGGGGTCGAGGGACAAGGTGGCTCTGTCCGACTATACCCCACCCACTTTTCTCAAAAACAGCCCCCACAACACTAAAGGGATATCAACAGACCACCAACGTACTACCCTGAAACAAGGCTGAGTATAGCCCACGAAGATCTCCTCCAGGCTGCACAAAATTGTTCGGCGGAGGGTGTAGTGGGATTTCTTATAAGTGTCCATCCAGTCTGTGCTAGCGAAAAAGTCCTGTAGCTCAGCATCCGCTTCATCGGACCAGTTCCGTATTGAGCTTTTTCAAATGTTCATAAATGACCAGCATGGTCAAATAATAATAATCACAGTAGTTGTCGAGGGTGCAACAGATCAGAGCCTCGGGAGTAAATGTCAGTTGGCTTTTCATAGCCGATCATTGAGAGTACCCTGCTGTCTCTAGTGAGTTAAAAACAGCAGGTCTGGGACAGGTAGCACGTCCGGTGAACAGGTCAGGGTTCCATAGCCGCAGCCAGAACAGTTGAAACTGGAGCAGCAGCACGGCCAGGTGGACTGGGGACAGCAAGGAGTCATCATGCCAGGTAGTCCTGAGGCATGGTCCTAGTGCTCAGGTCCTCTGAGAGAGAGAAAGAAAGAAAGACAGAAAAAGAGAGAATTAGAGAGAGCATACTTAAATTCACACAGGACACCGGATAAGACAGGAGAAATACTCCAGATATAACAGACTGACCCTGACCCCCGACACATAAACTACTGCAGCATAAATACTGGCGGCTGAGATAGGAGGCCCCATCCGATGATACCCCCAGACAGGGCCAAACAGGCAGGATATAACCCCACCCACTTTGCCAAAGCACAGCCCCCCCACCACTAGAGGGATATCTTCAACCACCAACCCACCATCCTGAGACAAGGCTGAGTATTGCCCACAAAGATCTCCACCACGGCACAACCCAAGGGGGTGCGCCAACACAGACAGGAAGACCACGTCAGTGACTCAACCCACTCAAGTGACTCAACCCACTCAAGTGACGCACCCCTCCTAGTTGTTCCAGTGTCTTTCCGTTCACCTTCACACATTGGGCCAGACTACATTCAATCAATGGACCTTCTGAAGAGATGAATCTTCAATCAAGGCTTAAAGGTTGAGGCCGAGTCTGTGTCTCTCACATGGGTAGGCAGACCATTCCATAAAAATGGAGCTCTATAGGAGAAAGCCCTGCCTACAGTTGTTTGCTTAGAAATTCTAGGGACAATTAGCACAATTAGCCTGCATCTTGTGACCGTAGCGTACGTGTAGGTATGTACGGCAGGACCAAATCGGAAAGATAGGTAGGAGCAAGCTCATGTAATGCTTTGTAGGTTAGCAGTAAAACCTTGAAATCAGCCCTTGCCTTAACAGGAAGCCAGTGTAGGGAGGCTAGCACTGGAATAATATGATCACATTTTTTGGTTCTAGTCAGGATTATAGCAGCCGTATTTAGCACTAACTGAAGTTTATTTAGTGCTTTATCCCGGTAGCTGGAAAGTAGAGCATTGCAGTAGTCTAACCTAGAAGTGACAGAAGCATGGATTAATTTTTCTGCATCATTTTTGGATGGAACATTTCTGATTTTTGAAACGTTACGTAGATGGAAAAAAGCTGTCCTTGAAACAGTCTTGATATGTTAGTCAAAAGAGAGATCAGGGTCCAGAGTAATGCCGAGGTCCTTCACAGTTTTATTTGAGACGACTGTACAACCATCAAGATTAATTGTCAGATTCAACAGAAGATGTCTTTGTTTCTTGGGACCTAGAACAAGCATTTCTGTTTTGCCCGAGTTGAAAAGCAGAAAGTTTGCAGCCATCCACTTCCTTATATCTGAAACACAGGCTTCCAGCGAGGGCAATTTTGGGGCTTCACCATGTTTCATTGAAATGTACAGCTGTGTGTCATTCGTATAGCAGTGAAAGTTAACATTACATTTTCGAATGCCACCACCAAGAGGTAAAATATATAGTGAAAACAATAGTGGTCCGAAAACATCCTGTACCTGTTCCGCAGGTGTGATGTTCGGATGTACCGATCCTGTGCAGGTGTTATTACACGTGGTCGGCCAATGCGAGAACGATCAGCTGTCCCTCCTGTCTCCCTGTAGCGCTCTCCTTGATGAACACCGAAATTTACAGTTGATTTGTCAGAGGACAAACCATCCACAGAGACAAAATGATATCTTTCCAACAGATAAGATCTAAACCAGGCCAGAACTTGTCTGCGTAGATCAATTTGGGTTTCCAATCTCTCCAAAATAATGTGGTGATCGATGGTATCAAAAGCAGCACTAAGTGCTAGGAGCACGAGGACAGATGCAGAGCCTCGGTCTGACGTCTTTAAAAGGTCATATACCACCTTCACAAGTGCAGTCACAGTGCTATGATGAGGTCTAAAACCAGACTGAAGCATTTCGTATACATTGTTTGCCTTCAGGAAGGCAGTGAGTTGCTGTGCAACATCTTTTTCTAAAAATGTTGAGAGGAATGGGAGATTCGATATAGGCTGATAGTTTTTTATATTTTCTGGGTCAAGGTTTGGCTTTTTCAAGAGAGGCTTTATTGCTGCCACTTTTAGTGAGTTTGGTACACATCCGATGGATAGAGAGACGTTTATTATGTTCAACATAGGAGGCCAAACACAGGAAGCAGCTCTTTCAGTACGTTTGTTGGAATAGGGTCCAGTATGCAGCTTGAAGGTTTAGAGGCCATGATTATTTTCATAATTTTGTCAAGAGATATAGTACTGAAACACTTGAGTGTCTACCTTGATCGTAGGTCCTGGCAGAGTTGTGCAGACTCAGGACAACTGAGCTTTGGAGGAATACACAGATTTAAAGAGGAGTCCGTATCTTTTCCTCAAAGAAGTTCATGAATTTATTACTGCTGAAGTGAAAGCCATCCTCTCTTGGGGAATAGAGCTTTTCAGTTAGTTTTGCGACAGTATCAAAAAGAAATGCTGGATTGTTCTTATTTTCCTCAAATTAATTGGAAAAATAGGATGATCGAGCAGCAGTGAGGGCTCTTCAATACTGCACGGTATTGTCTTTCCAAGATAGTCGGAAGACTCCAGTTTGTTGTAGCGCCATTTCCGTTCCAATTTTCTGGAAGCTTGCTTCCGAGCTCGGGTATTTTCTGTATACCAGGGAGCTAGTTTCTTATGACAAATGTTTTTAGTTTTTAGGGGTGCGACTGCATCTAGGGTATTGCGCAAGGTTAAATTGAGTTCCTCAGTTAGGTGGTTAACTGATTTTGTCCTCTGACGTCATTGGGTAGGCAGAGGGAGTCTGGAAGGGCATCAAGGAATCTGTGGGTTGTCTGAGAATTTAAAACACAACTTTTGATGCTCCTTGGTTGAAGTCTGAGCAGATTATTTGTTGCGATTGCAAATGTAGAAAATGGTGGTCCGGTAGTCCAGGATTATTAGGAAAAACATTAAGATTCACAACATTTATTCCATGGGACAAAACTAGGTCCAGAGTATGACTGTAGCAGTGAGTAGGTCTGGAGTAGGTCCAGAGACACTGAGTCGATGATGGCTCAGAAAGCCTTTTGGAGTGGGTCTGTGGACTTTTCCACGTGAATATTAAAGTCACCAAAACTTAGAATATTATCTGCTATGACTACAAGGTCCGATAGGAATTCAGGGAACTCAGTGAGGAACACTGTATTCGAAAACATAATGTTAACTTTCACTGCTATGCGGATGATACACAGCTGTACATTTCAATGAAACATGGTGAAGCCCCAAAATTGCCCTCGCTAGAAGCATGTGTTTCAGACATAAGGAAGTGGATGGCAGCAAACTTTCTACTTTTAAACTCGGATAAAACAGAGATGCTTGTTCTAGGTCCCAAGAAACAAAGAGATCTTCTGTTGAATCTGACAATTAATCTCAATGGTTGTACAGTCATCTCAAATAAAACTGTGAAGGACCTCGGCGTTACTCTGGACCCTGATCTCTCTTTTGAAGAACATATCAAGACCATTTCAAGGACAGCTTTTTTCCATCTACGTAACATTGCAAAAATCAGAAACTTTCTGTCCAAAAATGATGCAGAAAAATTAATCCATGCTTTTGTCACTTCTAGGTTAGACTACTGCAATGCTCTACTTTCCGGCTACCCGGATAAAGCACTAAATAAACTTCAGTTAGTGCTAAATACGGCTGCTAGAATCCTGACTAGAACCAAAAAATTTGATCATATTACTCCAGTGCTAGCCTCCCTACACTGGCTTCCTGTCAAAGCAAGGGCTGATTTCAAGGTTTTACTGCTAACCTACAAAGCATTGCATGGGCTTGCTCCTACCTATCTCTCTGATTTGGTCCTGCCGTACATACCTACACGTACGCTACGGTCACAAGACGCAGGCCTCCTAATTGTCCCTAGAATTTCTAAGCAAACAGCTGGAGGCAGGGCTTTCTCCTATAGAGCTCCATTTTTATGGAACGGTCTGCCTACCCATGTCAGAGACGCAAACTCGGTCTCAACCTTTAAGTCTTTACTGAAGACTCATCTCTTCAGTGGGTCATATGATTGAGTGTAGTCTGGCCCAGGAGTGGGAAGGTGAACGGAAAGGCTCTGGAGCAACGAACCACCCTTGCTGTCTCTGCCTGGCCGGTTCCCCTCTTTCCACTGGGATTCTCTGCCTCTAACCCTATTACAGGGGCTGAGTCACTGGCTTGCTGGGGCTCTCTCATGCCGTCCCTGGAGGGGGTGCGTCACCTGAGTGGGTTGATTCACTGATGTGGTCATCCTGTCTGGGTTGGCGCCCCCCTTGGGTTGTGCCGTGGCGGAGATCTTTGCGGGCTATACTCAGCTTTGTCTCAGGATGGTAAGTTGGTGGTTGAAGATATCCCTCCAGTGGTGTGGGGGCTGTGCTTTGGCAAAGTGGGTGGGGTTATATCCTTCCTGTTTGGCCCTGTCCGGGGTGTCCTCGGGTGGGGCCACAGTGTCTCCTGACCCCTCCTGTCTCAGCCTCCAGTATTTATGCTGCAGTAGTTTATGTGTCGGGGGCTGGGGTCAGTTTGTTATATCTGGAGTACTTCTCCTGTCCAATTCGGTGTCCTGTGTGAATCTAAGTGTGCGTTCTCTAATTCTCTCCTTCTCTCTCTCGGAGGACCTGAGCCCTAGGACCATGCCCCAGGACTACCTGACATGATGACTCCTTGCTGTCCCCAGTCCACCTGGCCGTGCTGCTGCTCCAGTTTCAACTGACCTGAGCCCTAGGACCATGCCCCAGGACTACTTGACATGATGACTCCTTGCTGTCCCCAGTCCACCTGGCCGTGCTGCTGCTCCAGTTTCAACTGTTCTGCCTTATTATTATTCGACCATGCTGGTCATTTATGAACATTTGAACATCTTGGCCATGTTCTGTTATAATCTCTACCCGGCACAGCCAGAAGAGGACTGGCCACCCCACATAGCCTGGTTCCTCTCTAGGTTTCTTCCTAGGTTTTGGCTTTTCTAGGGAGTTTTTCCTAGCCACCGTGCTTCTACACCTGCATTGCTTGCTGTTTGGGGTTTTAGGCTGGGTTTCTGTACAGCACTTTGAGATATCAGCTGATGTACGAAGGGCTATATAAATAAATTTGATTTGATTTGATTTGTATATGGCCTAGGTGGCCTGTAAACAGTAGCTATAAAAAATGATTGAGTAGGCTGCATAGGTTTCATGACTAGAAGCTTAAAAGACGAAAAAGTCTTTGTTTTTTTGTAAATTGAAATCTGCTATCATAAATGTTAGCAATACCTCCGCCTTTGCGGGATGCGCGGGGGATATGGTCACTAGTGTAACCAGGAGGTGAGGCCTCATTTAACACAGTAAATTTATCAGGCTTAAGCCATGTTTCAGTCAGGCCAATCACATCAAGATTATGATCAGTGATGAGTTCATTGACTAAAACTGCCTTGGAAGTGAGGGATCTAACATTAAGTAGCCCTATTTTTAGATGGGAGGTATCACAATCTCTTTCAATAATGGCAGGAATGGAGGAGGTCTTTATTCCAGTGAGATTGCTAAGGCGAACACCTCCATGTTAAGTTTTGCCCAACCTAGGTTGAGGCACAGACACAGTCTCAATGGGGATAGCTGAGCTGACTACACTGGCTATGCTAGTGGCAGACTCCACTAAGCTGGCTGGCTGGCTAACAGCTTGCTTCCTGGCCTGCACCCTATTTCATTGTGGAGCTAGGGGAGTTAGAGCCCTGTCTATGTTCGTAGATAAGATGAGAGCACCCCTCCAGCTAGGATGTCCGTCACTCCTCAACAGGCCAGGCTTGGTCCTGTTTGTGGGTGAGTCCCAAAAAGAGGGCCAATTATCTACAAATTCTATCTTTTGGGAGGGGCAGAAAACAGTGTTCAACCAGCGATTGAGTTGTGAGACTCTGCTGTAGAGCTCATCACTCCTCCTAACTGGGTGGGGGCCAGAGACAATTACTCGATGCCACCACATCTTTCTAGCTGGTTTACAAGCTGAAGCTATGTTGCGCTTGGTGACCTCTGATTGTTTCATCCTAACATCATTGGTGCCGACGTAGATATCAATATCCCTATACTCTCTACACTTGCCAGTTTTAGCTTTAGCCAGCACCATCTTCAGATTAGCCTTAACGTCGGTAGCCCTGCCCCCTGGTAAACAGTGTACGATCGCTGGATGATTTGTCTAATGCTGTGGGCAATGGAGTCTCCAATGACTAGGGTTTTCAATTTGTCAGAGCTAATGGTGGGAGGCTTCGGCGTCTCAGACCCCGTAACGGGAGGAGTAGAGACCAGAGAAGACTCGGCCTCTGACTCCGACTCGCTGCTTAATGGGGAGAACCAGTTGAAAGTTTCTGTCGGCTGAATGAGCGACACCGGTTTAGCATTCTGACAGCATTTTCCTCCAGAAGCCATGAGAAAGTTGTCCGGCTGTGGGGACCGTGCGAGGGGATTTATACTACTATCTGTACTTACTGGTGGCACAGACGTTTCATCCTTTCCTACACTGAAATTACCCTTGCCTAACGATTGTGTCTGAAGCTGGGCTTGCAGCACAGCTATCCTCGCCGTAAGGCGATCGTTCTCCTGTATATTATGAGTACATTGACTGAAATTAGAAGGCATCATGTTAATGTTACTAATTAGCTTCTGCTGGTGGAGGTCCTGATGAACCACGTCCAGATAAAGCGTCCGGAGTGAAAAAGTTAAATGAAAAAAAAAGTTGAGGAAGGGAAAAACTAAAAATATAAACAATAATTAAAAAGTAAAAATTGTAAAGTTGTCAGGTAGCAAAGTAAGGTTAGCAACAAAACGCACAGCAGCACATAAACTAGTCTGTTGGTTATTGAATCAGCTGTGCTAAGGCAAAAATCAAAACGTGCACACTTCACTCTGCTCTACTCCATTACCAGTGACCACTCATAAGCTGAATCAGTTTCGTCAAAACTGAGGTTGAAATGAAAACCTACAGGAGGGTAGCTCTCCAGGAACAGGGTTGGAGAGCCCTGGTCTACAGCTTATTATGAGGGATTCTAACTTCTTTAATATTACCGATCGCACAAAAAAAAGAAAGAGACGCACACCACCTCCCCCTGAGCTACCCAGACGCCATCGTTCTGCCTTGCCGATGTATCGAAAAAACAGCTATATTTATATTTACCATATCCTTGTTCAGCGACTCGGAGAAACAAATATCAGTTATTCAGATCACGTTGATAGGATAGTCTCGAATGGAGCTCATCCAGTTTATTCTCCAGTGATTGCACATTTGCCAATAGAACGGAAGGTAGAGGCGATTTATCCACTCTCTGACGTAGCCTTGTCAGGTATCCCGCACGCCGGACTCCACAAGAGCACCTCCTCCCAGCTGCCCACTGCACTGAGGCTTGGGAACACGGTCACCACCGACAAATCCATGATTATCGAAAACTTCAACAAGCATTTCTCAACGGCTGGCAATGCCTTCCGCCTGGCTACTCCTACCTCGGCCAAATGCTCCGGCCCCCCCGCAGCTCCTCGCCCAAGCCTCTCCAGGTTCTCCTTCACCCAAATCCAGATAGCAGATGTTCTGAAAGAGCTGCAAAACCTGGACCCGTATAAATCAGCTGGGCTTGACAATCTGGACCCTCTATTTCTGAAACTATCCGCTGCCATTGTCGCAACCCCTATTACCAGCCTGTTCAACCTCTCTTTCATATCGTCTGAGATCCCCAAGGATTGGAAAGCTGCCGCTGTCATCCCCCTCTTCAAAGGGGGAGACACCCTGGACCCAAACTGTTACAGACCTATATCCATTCTGCCCTGCCTATCTAAGGTCTTCGAAAGCCAAGTCAACAAACAGGTCACTGACCATCTCGAATCCCACCGTACCTTCTCCGCTATGCAATCTGGTTTCTGAGCCGGTCACGGGTGCACCTCAGCCACACTCAAGGTACTAAACGACATCATAACCGCCATCGATAAAAGACAGTACTGTGCAGCCGTTTTCATCGACCTTGCCAAGGCTTTCGACTCTGTCAATCACCATATTCTTATCGGCAGACTCAGTAGCCTCGGTTTTTCGGATGACTGCCTTGCCTGGTTCACCAATTACTTTGCAGACAGAGTTCAGTGTGTCAAATCGGAGGGCATGCTGTCCGGTCCTCTGGCAGTCTCTATGGGGGTGCCACAGGGTTCAATTCTCGGGCCGACTCTTTTCTCTGTATATATCAATGATGTTGCTCTTGCTGCGGGCGATTCCCTGATCCACCTCTACGCAGACGACACCATTCTATATACTTTCGGCCCGTCATTGGACACTGTGCTATCTAACCTCCAAACAAGCTTCAATGCCATACAACACTCCTTCCGTGGCCTCCAACTGCTCTTAAACGCTAGTAAAACCAAATGCATGCTTTTCAACCGATCGCTGCCTGCACCCGCATGCCCGACTAGCATCACCACACTGGATGGTTCCGACCTTGAATATGTGGACACCTATAAGTACCTAGGTGTCTGGCTAGACTGCAAACTCTCCTTCCAGACCCATATCAAACATCTCCAATCGAAAATCAAATCAAGAGTCGGCTTTCTATTCTGTAACAAAGCCTCCTTCACTCACGCTGCCAAGCTTATCCTAGTAAAACTGACTATCCTACCGATCCTCGACTTCGGCGATGTCATCTACAAAATTGCATCCAACACTCTTCTCAGCAAACTGGATACAGTTTATCACAGTGCCATCCGTTTTGTCACTAAAGCACCTTATACTACCCACCACTGTGACTTGTATGCTCTAGTCGGCTGGCCCTCGCTACATATACGTCGCAAGACCCACTGGCTCCAGGTCATCTACAAGGCCATGCTAGGTAAAGCTCCGCCTTATCTCAGTTCACTGGTCACGATGGCAACACCCATCCATAGCACGCGCTCCAGCAGGTGTATCTCACTGATCATTCCTAAAGCCAACACCTCATTCGGCCGCCTTTCGTTCCAGTACTCTGCTGCCTGTGACTGGAACGAGTTGCAAAAATCGCTGAAGTTGGAGACTTTTATCTCCCTCACCAACTTCAAACATCAGCTATCTGAGCAGCTAACCGATCGCTGCAGCTGTACATAATCTATTGGTAAACAGCCCACCCATTTTCACCTACCTCATCCCCACAGTTTTTATTTATTTACTTTTCTGCTCTTTTGCACACCAATATCTCTACCTGTACCTGATCATTTATCACTCCAGTGTTAATCTGCAATATTGTAATTATTCGCCTACCTTCTCATGCCTTTTGCACACATTGTATATAGACCCTTTTTTTTCTACTGTGTTATTGACTTGTTAATTGTTTACTCCATGTGTAACTCTGTGTTGTCTGGTCACACTGCTATGCTTTATCTTGGCCAGGTCGCAGTTGCAAATGAGAACTTGTTCTCAACTAGCCTACCTGGTTAAATGAAGGTGAAATAAAAATAAAATAAATAAAAAATATTGCGGTCTCCTCCTTCTTCGATTGTCGGGGATTTGGACCTGGTCCGGGATAATCAGTAAACTCAGCAACACCAAAAAGTCAATTTTTCAGGACCCTGTCTTTCAAAGACAATTTGTAAAAATCCAAATAACTTCACAGATCTTCATGGTAAAGGGTTTAAACATTGTTTCCCCATGCTTGTTCAATGCAGCATAAACAATTAATGAACATGCACCTGTGGAACGGTCGTTAAGACACTAACAGCTTACAGACGGTAGGAAATTAAGGTCACAGTTATGAAAACCTAGGACAATAAAGAGGCCTTTCTACTGACTCTGAAAAACACCAAAAGAAAGATCGGGTCCCTGCTCATCTGCGTGAACGTGCCTTAGGCATGCTGCAAGGAGGCACGAGGACTTCAGATGTGGCCAGGGCAATAAATTGTAATGTCCATACTGTGATACACCTAAGAGAGCGCTACAGGGAGACAGGACGGACAGCTGATTGTCCTCGCAGTGGTAAACCACGTGTTACAACACATGCACAGGATCGTTACATCCGAACATCACACCTGCGGAACAGGTACAGGTGTTAGTGTAATTTTATTATGCCAATGTGCTTTCATTAATTGAAAACCTTTAATCTATTTTATGAGAATTTGTAAGACTCTTGTTTGCATAAAATAGATGGAGACCAGTCTTTCAATAATAGGTAACAGAATTTATTCTCGGAGCGCGCTGCCACTTAACCACGAGCAACAGTTTATATACAGATCATGACGTCATTTCATTGCTTTAACAGAATCCCCTCCTCTCGACCGGGACAAAGTGAGGTGAAAAGTTCATTCTAACTTACTAACACACTCCCAGGTAACTTTTGACCCCTCAACATTATCGATCACCATTGAGCTGACAGTTCTAATTAACAGAAAACCTAGGAATGCACTCACTGTCTTATCTAAAAAAAACCCAGAGCTAAGTTTCTGTAGGTTCAACCATAGGTTAACGACATTGGTTGAACCTACAACCCATTTGTTTCTTCCTAGTTGCAATGGTGTTCATTAACTTTAATTACTCCTTGTCCGTGTCACACAATCCCATCGTATGAACTCATATTGTTAATCAGATGTAATAAAACAGAATATAAGTTTACTTAGTTACAGTTCCGTTTAGCATGATTTGTTCAGTCATTTAATCATAATTTTACCAACAACAGGATGGCAACAACAACTGCCCGAGTTACACCAGGAACGCACAATCCCTCCATCAGTACTCAGACTGTCCGCAATAGGCTGAGAGAGGCTGGACTGAGGGCTTGTAAGCCTGTTGTAAGGCAGGTCCTCACCAGACATCACAGGCAACAACATCGCCTATGGGCATAAACCCACCGTCGCTGGACCAGACACGAAAAAAAGTGCTCTTCACTGATGAGTCACGGTTTTGTCTCACCAGGGGAGATGGTCGGATTGGCGTTTATCGTCGAAGGAATGAGTGTTACTGTCACGCCTTGGTCTTAGTATTTTGTGTTTTAGTTATTAGTTGGTCAGGCCAGGGTGTGACATGGGTTTGTTTGTTATATTTCTTAGTGGGTTTTTTTAGTTATTGGGATTGTGGCTGATTAGGGGTGTGTGTTGCATAGGTTTGGCTGCCTGAGGCGGTTCTCAATCAGAGTCAGGTGATTCTCGTTGTCTCTGATTGGGAACCGTATTTAGGTAGCCTGGGTTTCACTTTGTATTTCGTGGGTGATTGTTCCTGTCTCTGTGTTAGTGTTCACCAGACAGGCTGTATAGGTTTTTCACGTTCCGTTTGTTGTTTTTTGTATTTATAAGTTATTTCGTGTATCGTCATTTGTTCCATTAAAGAACATGAGTAACCAACACGCTGCATTTCGGTCTGACTCTCTTTCGACAAACGAAGAACGCCGTTACAGTTACACCGAGGCCTGTACTCTGGAGCAGGATCGAGGTCGAGGGTCCGTCATGGACTGGGGCGGTGTGTCACAGCACCATCGGACTGAGCTTGTTGTCACTGCAGGCAATCTCAATGCTGTGCGTTACAGGGAAGACATCCTCCTCCCTTCCTGCAGGCTCATCCTGACATGACCCTCCAGCATGATAATGCCACCAGCCATACTGCTCGTTCTGTGTGTGATTTCCTGCAAGACAGGAATGCCAGTGTTCTGCCATGGCCAGTGAAGAGCCCGGATCTCATTGAGCACGTCTGGGACCTGTTGGATCGGAGGGTGAGGGCTTGGGCCATTCCTCACAGAAATGTCCGGGAACTTGCAGGTGCCTTGGTGGAAGAGTGGGGTAACTGGCAAATATGTGAGGAGGAGATGCACTGCAGTACTTAATGCAGCTGGTGGCCACACCAGATACTGACTGTTACTTTGATTTTGACCCCCCCCCTTTGTTCAGGGACACAATATTCAATTTCTGTTAGTCACATGTCTGTGGAACTTGTTCAGTTTATGTCTCAGTTGTTGATTCTTGTTATGTTCATACAAATATTTACAAATGTTAAGTTTGCTGAAAATAAACGCAGTTGACAGTGAGAGGACGTTTCTTTTTTTGATGAGTTTATCTGTCGCCTCGGACTCATTGAAGTTAAAGTTTTAGTCCAAATTGAGGATAGTGATAGCTGTTCCTATGTCCAGAAGCTCTTTTTGGTCATAGGAAATAATGGAAGAAACATCATGTACAAAAAAAATGGCACAATTGGTCAGGAGCCTGTAAAACGGCTGCTATTCCCTGTAGGCCATCATACGTTTTACTATGGTTATATAAGACAGAAGGGTACTTAAGGCAAAAATGAAGTAGGGTGGTTGGTCAGGTTGGATGGGTAGGCGTATAACACAAATGTCTAGCATGTGTGTTTGAATCTCATTACAGACAATTTAGCATTTTAGCTAATTAGCAACTTAACATTTCAGCTAACATTACTTTTTAGCTACTTTGCAACGACTTAGCATGCTAGCTAACCCTAACTCTAACCTTAACCATTTAAGCTAACCTTAACCCTAACCTCTAATACTAACCCCTAGCCTAGCTAATGTTAGCAACCTAGCTAACGGTACCATTAACCACCTGTCCACCACAAATTGGAATTCGTAACATGTCATACATTTAGCAATTCATAACATATTGTAGAAATTGCAATTCGTAACATATCATACGAATTGTAATTCGTAACATATCATATGAAATGGATGATGGACATCCACAAATAAATACATATCATACGAAACGTAACATATCCTTCTAATTGGAGCGTCCCGGATTTACATTTACATCTACACCTGAGTCCAGGTTGCAGCATTAGGTCTGAAGACAGCCTGCTCAAATGTATTTTCCCACTGCAGTAGCTAGGTAACAGTGAAACTATCACAACCAAGTATCATTTCAACAGCACCAGTCCACAGGAGGTCTTGTAAAATAATGGTCAAATGTGATGCCACTAGCCTTCAGTGGGCAAGAGTATGATGTGTATTTTGGGGTATTATTAGTTACAGTTGAACTTCAAATATGAAATTTAGTGAGAAAAGCAAGAAAAGTAAAGATTCAAATCCAAAACTATCTAGCGAGTTGAGTTGGCTAACTAGAACAAGACTACAGCATGAGCTTTGGCCTTTGTATGGGAAATGCGGTGGATAAATTGTAACAATAATTGGTTTACAAATTATACACCTAAGACAGCTTGATACAGTTGTTACAGATACTGTTCAGGCTCACATACCGTTGATGAATGCCAAACTTTTTCATGCCGTCTCCCACGAGTGTCATCACTTGTGGAGAAACGAGACGTTGGCGGATAAAGATTCTGACTATTTCTTTGGTCAACATTACGTGAGATTCACCCTCCAATTGGACAAAGTGGAGTGGTCTTTGTTGATAGCAGTCTGCTCAGCCACACCAAGAGAAGACAAGAATATGAACATAATTTGCACATATTATGCAAATATCAGTTCATGCATAACTGAGTTCTCACAAACTATCAATACGTTAAAGTAAAACTTGCAGCAGCAAATATACTTCTAACATGCTCACTAACATGATACAACATTGTAGTTTATAAACTGTAGGCTACCTTAACCTTTTCCACATTTTATTTGCAAGAGATTTTTTAAAAGTGTGTTCTTGTAAAAAACAATAAACACTGAGTGTATAACACATTAGGAACACCTGCTCTATCCATGACATAAAATGATCAGGTGAATCTAGGATCCCTTATTGATGTGACCTGTTAAATCGACTTCATTCAGTGTAAATGAAGGGGAGGAGATTTTTATTAAGCTTTGAGACAATTGAGACATGGATTGTGTGTGTGTGCCATTAAAAGGGTGAATGGGCAAGACAAAGCTTAAAGTGCCTTTGAATGTGGTATGGTAGTAGGTGCCAAAGTTGCTGGGTTTTTCATGTTCAGCAGTTTCCCGTGTGTATCAAGAATGGTCCACCACCCAAAGGACATCCAGCCAACTTGACACAACCTGATTCTGAGAGCCATATCAGATCACATTTGGAAAATATGGAGCCAAACACGTGAGCAAGCTTAGGACTGGGAAATTCCTCTAGATCAAATGAGGAGAGAATCATAAAACTACAGTGATTATGCACATAGATCTGTATCACTCCCTCTCCACCCATCTGTTTTGCAAAGGTCTGAGTTATGTCTGGACAGTCAGGCAGGCAGACTGCACACTGACTAAACTCAGCGAGAGGCACACTAGACCATTAAGACAAGATACAGAAATTATATAGCCTACAGTATGTGTGTTATATGTGGGTTGTTTTGCAGATTGCAGTGTATATAGTCCCTGTAAAAGTATTCATACTGTCGTGACTTGACTTTATCATGAATCAGAAGACTGTTATTTATCTAATTAACTATGTTTAATGGTTACCCAATTAAATTAATAATGTAACAATTAACTCATTAGGATCTGGGGCACCACGAGAGCAGTTCTTTAAAACTTGTTGAGGATAGGGGGCAGTATTTTCACTTTGGATGAATTGCGTGCCCATAGTGAACTGCATCCTACTCTGTCCTAGATTGCTAATATATACAGTGCCTTGCGAAAGTATTCGGCCCCCTTGAACTTTGCGACCTTTTGCCACATTTCAGGCTTCAAACATAAATATATAAAACAGTATTTTTTTGTGAAGAATCAACAACAAGTGGGACACAATCATGAAGTGGAACGACATTTATTGGATATTTCAAAAAAATTTAACAAATCAAAAACTGAAAAATTGAGCGTGCAAAATTATTCAGCCCCCTTAAGTTAATACTTTGTAGCGCCATCTTTTGCTGCGATTACAGCCGTAAGTCGACTGGGGTATGTCTCTATCAGTTTTGCACATCGAGATACTGAATTGTTTTCCCATTCCTCCTTGCAAAACAGCTCGAGCTCAGTGAGGTTGGATGGAGAGCATTTGTGAACAGTAGTTTTCAGTTCTTTCCACAGATTCTCAATTGGATTCAGGTCTGGACTTTGACTTGGCCATTCTAACACCTGGATATGTTTATTTTTGAACCATTCCATTGTAGATTTTGCTTTATGTTTTGGATCATTGTCTTGTTGGAAGACAAATCTCCGTCCCGGTCTCAGGTCTTTTGCAGACTCCATCAGGTTTTCTTCCAGAATGGTCCTGTATTTGGCTCCATCCATCTTCCCATCAATTTTAACCATCTTCCCTGTCCCTGCTGAAGAAAAGCAGGCCCAAACCATGATGCTGCCACCACCATGTTTGACAGTGGGGATGGTGTGTTCAGGGTGATTAGCAGTGTTGCTTTTTCGCCAAACATAACATTTTGCATTGTTGCCAAAAAGTTCAATTTTGCTTTCATCTGACCAGAGCACCTTCTTCCACATGTTTGGTGTGTCTCCCAGGTGGCTTGTGGCAAACTTTAAACAACACTTTTTATGGATATCTTTAAGAAATGGCTTTCTTCTTGCCACTCTTCCATAAAGGCCAGATTTGTGCAATATACGACTAATTGTTGTCCTATGGACAGAGTCTCCCACCTCAGCTGTAGATCTCTGCAGTTCATCCAGAGTGATCATGGGCCTCTTGGCTGCATCTCTGATCAGTCTTCTCCTTGTATGAGCTGAAAGTTTAGAGGGACGGCCAGGTCTTGGTGGATTTGCAGTGGTCTGATACTCCTTCCATTTCAATATTATCGCTTGCACAGTGCTCCTTGGGATGTTTAAAGCTTGGGAAATCTTTTTGTATCCAAATCCGGCTTTAAACTTCTTCACAACAGTATCTCGGACCTGCCTGGTGTGTTCCTTGTTCTTCATGATGCTCTCTGCGCTTTTAACGGACCTCTGAGTCTATCACAGTGCAGGTGCATTTATACGGAGACTTGATTACACACAAGTGGATTGTATTTATCATCATTAGTCATTTAGGTCAACATTGGATCATTCAGAGATCCTCACTGAACTTCTGGAGAGAGTTTGCTGCACTGAAAGTAAAGGGGCTGAATAATTTTACACGCCCAATTTTTCAGTTTTTGATTTTTTAAAAAAGTTTGAAATATCCAATAAATGTCGTTCCACTTCGTGATTGTGTCCCACTTGTTGTTGATTCTACACAAAAAATACAGTTTTATGTCTTTATGTTTGAAGCCTGAAATGTGGCAAAAGGTCGCAAAGTTCAAAGGGGGCCGAATACTTTCGCAAGGCACTGTACATATTATTATTACTATTGGATAGAAAACACTCTAAAGTTTCTAAAACTGTTTGAATTATGTCTGTGAGTATAACAGAACTCATAGGGCAGGCAATCTTCCAAACAAGAAGTGAAATTCTGAATGTGTGTCAAATTTGACGTCATCGCCCCTTCCTTTTCCAACAAGATATGGATCTGCTAGCACTGCCAACGCCTTCAACTAGATGTCCTCATTCATTAGAACGTGGAATGGAGCTTCTGGTGTGAACTTTGACCGAATGGGAGGGGAAATAGTGCAATTTCCCTGTGGCGCATTTCTCTGTGGGTTCCACCATCGTCCCATTTGGCTGCAGATGAAAACGCATGATCCGGTTGAAACGTTATTGGATATATATGAAAATAACATCCTGAAGATTGATTCTCTACTTAGTTTGACCAGTTTATTCGACCTGGAATATATATTTTTGAAGTTTTCGTGCGAGTTGTCCTGGACCAGCGTCAGCTTTTGGGCACGTGAGCTGAAAGTGCTAGCAAATGCAGCTAATGGGACAATAGTATTGGACATTATGGAACAAAACAACGATTTATTGTGGAACTAGGACTCCTTGCACTGAATTCAGATGAAAGATCATCAAAGGTAAGGGAATATTTATGATGTAATTTCGTATTTCTGTTGGCTCCAACATGGCGGAGAAATACTTTTACGTCTGAGCGCTGTCTCAGATTATTGCATGGTAGGCTTTTTTCGTAACGTTTAAAAAAAATCTGATACAGCGGTTGCATTAAGAACCAGTGTATCTTTAATTGTATGTAGAACATGTATCTTTAGTCAAAGTTTATGATGAGTATTTCTGTTATCTGGCGTAGCTTTCTATAATTCCTCCGGATATTTTGGAGGCATTTCTGAACATGGCGTCAATGTAAACCGAAATTTGTGGATATAAATATGCATATTATCAAACAAAACATAAATGTATTGTGTAGCATGTCATATGAGTGTCATCTGATGAAGATTTTCAAAAGGTTAGTGATTCATTTTATCTCTAATCCTGCTTTTGTGACTCTATCTTTGGCTGGAAAAAATGGATGTGTTTTTCCTTTTATTTGGTGGTGGTCTAACATAAATATATGTTGTGTTTTCGCTGTAAAACATTTAAAAAATCTGACATGATGGGTAGATGAACAACATGTTTATCTTTCATTTGCTCTATTGGACTTGTTAATGTGTGAAAGTTAAATATTTCTAAAGAATATTTTTGAATTCCCTGCGCCACCTTTTCAGCTGAATGGGGATGTGGAGTTCCCCTCGGGGATCACCTTGCCATAACAGGTTTTAAAGAGTTACCATCTCCCGAATTAAACTCTAAAAGGTTTTTACATATCACATCTATAAACAGTCAACTTATCATTAATCATAACCTCGTTTCTTATCTCCATTCTGAGTAGTCGTAACCTCCTTTCATCTGCAAAAAAAACTAGCTTTACTTATGATTCAGTAATACACAAATTGGTTTAATTATTTATTTACTACCTAATTAAATGAGAACACAGGATAAACATACACATTCTGCACCTGTTATTGACTGGAGATGTAATACGCTGAAATCAGATCCCTAGTGGAATGACAACAACATGGATGCTTGTTAAAGAAGAGATGGAGAGAGAGAGAGACAGAGACACTTAACAGTGCCACATTCAGAAGCTACTCTCACCTACAATAACCATATACTTCGCACATGAACTGCCGCCTACTTTGAGCAAGAAATCATGAATGTATTTACGTGAAATGCCTGGGTTTGCCGGGGATCACCCGGTGAACGGTGCAACCTTGGAAAGGGTGTTGGGCCTTTTCACGGCACGCTTTTAAGGCTCTGATTGTCCGAAATGGTTCCAACAACTCTTCTACTGTTGTCCTTCTTCGTAGTTGTCCGGTATCCGTTGACTTGTCATGTAGTCCTGAACAGAACTACAGAGTTGATTTTCCTTCCATTCGATCTTGAAGAAACTTCTTTGAAGATAGACTAGCCAGCCATATCGATGGTTCCCCAGTGGGGAGATGAGAGTAGCGTAATACGACAGTTTGAGCAGAGTAACAGGATGGTCCTACTTAAATTCGCCTTTGAAGATATCAGCCATACCAGGGATTGTCCGGGAGGTGGTTTTATCGTCTCCACCTCGTGTTGAGATTCAAAGTTCAAACCATTTTAAACATGTAGCTGCCACTTCATGCTTTTTCTGGTTCAATGTGTTAATTTCGTAACCCATCATTTATACCTTTTGCTCGAAAGGGGCGGTTCCGGCAGACTGGCACACCCCCTGACCTCACTCCGGGACGTTGATTACTCACTGTGCAAAATTATGGAAAACAATTATCTCTTATAACTTATCAAATCACATCCCACTCTTAACAAAGACACTTTCATAATTTCGATCTGACCTATTTGGATTCTCGTGGTCAGTCATGACAATTCTGATATTGCAAAATAGGGAGGAGCCTAAACTAGTCACGTGACTGTATTTTACTTTTTTATATATTTTTATTTTATTTAACCTTTTGGAACTCTAGGGGCGCAATTTCATTTTTGGATGAAAAACGTTCCCGTTTTAAACAAGATATTTTGTCACAAAAAGATGCTCGACTATGCATATAATTGATAGCTTTCGAAAGAAAACACTCTGACGTGTCCAGAAATACAAAGATCTTCTCTGTGCGTGCCCTTTAACGTGAGCTTCAGGCAAAACCAAGATGAGATGGCATCCAGGAAATGACAAGGATTTTTGAGGCTCTGTTTGTCATGATCTCCTTATATGGCTGTGAACGCAAGAGGAATGAGTCTGCCCTTTCTGTCGTTTCCCCAAGGTGTCTGCAGCATTGTGACGTATTTGTAGGCAGATCATTGGAAGATTGACCATAAGAGACCACATTTACCACGTGTCCGCCCGGTGTCCTGCGCCAAAATTGGTGCGCAAAAGTCACCTGCCAGTATTTTTCCAAACAATACAGAGAGTAAAGCAAGCTTCCACGAACTGCATGTCAATGAAGAGATATGTGAAAAAACACCTTGAGGACTGATTCCAAACAACGTTTGCCATGTTTCGGTCGATATTATGTAGTTAATCCGGAAAAAGTTTTACGTTGTAGGTGACTGCATTTTCGGTTCGTTTCAGTAGCCAGGCGCAATGTAGAAAACGGAACGATTTCTCCTACACACAGACGCTTTCAGGAAACACTGCGCATTTGGTGTGTAACTGAGAGTCTCCTCATTGAAAACATCAGAAGCTCTTCAAAGGTAAATGATTTTATTTATTTGGTTATCTGGTTTTTGTGAAAATGTTGCGTGCTACATGTTATTCAAAATGCATTGCTAGCTTTGCATACTCTTACACAAATTAGTCAATTTCTATGGTTCAAAAGCATATTTTGAAAATCTGAGATGACAGTGTTGTTAAGAAAAGGCTAAGCTTGAGAGCAGATGCATTATTTTCATTTTATTTGCATTTTATTTGCGCTAATTTTATAACTGTATAATTTTTCATAGTTGAACAAAACGTTTGTCCTACATAATATTTTTTGAAAAACTAATTTGCTAGCTTCAGGCTCTTCAAAGTTAATTATTTTATTTATTTGGTTATCTGTTTTGTGATACAGGGTTTTTCTTACATTAGTCAATTTCTATGGTTCAAAAGCATATTTTGAAAATCTGAGATGACAGTGTTGTTAACAAAGAGCAGATGCATTATTTTCATTTTATTTGCGATTTGTCCTACACAAATAAACTATTTTTTTCATAGAAAAACAAAACAGAGCGATGTCCTACATTTTTTTTTGAAAAACTACATTTGCTAAACTGAGAGTCTCCTCATTGAAAACATCCGAAGCTCTTCAAAGTTAATTATTTTATTTATTTGGTTATCTGGCTTTTGTGAAAATGTTGCATGCTACATGCTACACAAAATGCTATGCTAGCTTTGCATACACTTACACAAATTAGTCAATTTCTATGGTTCAAAAGCATATTTTGAAAATCTGAGATGACAGTGTTGTTAAGAAAAGGCTAAGCTTGAGAGCAAACGCATTATTTTAATTTTATTTGCGATTTTCAGAAATCGTTAACGTTGCGTTATGCTAATGAGCCTGAGGCTTTAGTCACGATCCCGGATCCGGGATGGGGAGTTTCAAGAGGTTTTAACTAGGCAAGTTATGTGTGTACTGTATCCATGTGTGTGCACTGTATGCGTGTATGTGTATCATTAGTGTGAGTGTGTGTGTGCGTGTGCGTGCATGTGCGTGTGCGTGTGTGCGTGTGCATGTGTCAAGGGAGATTTGAGAGAGGAAATGTTCCAGATGTTGAAACTACAAAGAATGAGTGAGAGCAGAGAAGGGGAAGGGAGGGACAGAGAGAACAGAGAGAACAGAAAGAGAACAGGGGAAGTGGGTTTGTCTTCAGCAATGTTCCAACACGTGCAAAGTGGACCTCATTCATGGAGCCAAGGGAAGCCAGGCTCTTCCCCCAGAAATTCCA